>NC_056739.1:312469674-312581655 GCF_019279795.1 Protopterus annectens
TCCTCGTGCTTTGGAAATGCACTTTGGTGTTGCATGTCTGGTTAATAGCAAATCTATTTAGGGAAGACCCCCTACCTCCAACTTAGTGATAGTACAAATCAGAGATGAAGGATTGTGGGGTGTCATTTGAGTTTTTCAAGTTTTCTTCTATTGATATAGGCTTATTTTGGGTATTTTAAGTATATTGGGTGGCAAGCCTTTAATTTACATTTTGTTAGTTGGTGTGAACTGCAAGAGCATATTTTACTACCAGTTACTGGTTAGCCACCCCTGGAGGGAATGGAGGTGTCATGCTTTTTGTGTGTTTTGTTTTTCAGGGGGTTGGAAATGGCTAGCTCAGTTTTCTTTTTTTTTTTTGTTTTGTTTTGTTTTTTCTGCCATGCTGTTAAGGAGTACAGCACTGGTACAGTTTTTAATTCTGACCTGGTCATTGTAATGAAGATTTTTAATAGTCATTTTATAACTCTAGATTTGACTGAATATCATAGGCTTTTTAACCCCATTTGCGTAATGCATCTTGTGGGGGTTGATATAAATGAATGTCTGAAATCTCCCCCATTTATTTTGCTGCAATGTTATAACTTCATTACTGTTGCTGTGTTGCTTCCTGTTGTGTTTTGCTACTCACGCTGTCCTTTTTCTTACAGTGCTGTGACCTGGGATACCATGCCAGCCTGAACAGAGCTCTCAGAACCTTTCTCTCTGCTGAATTCAATGTAGAACAGTCGAAACATGAGGGTCTAGAGGCAATAGAGAATGCAGTGGAAAACCTAGATGCGAACAGTGACAAGCAGCGTGTCATGGAGACTTACAATAACGTCTTTTGCCCACCAATGAAGTTTGAATTCCAGCCACACATGGGGGATCCAGTTAGTATATTTTGATATATAAAGTTATTTAAATTTATTTTCAATTGATTATTAATGTAAGTAACATCATTATTAAATATATGTATAGAATTTAATTTTGACAACAGTTAAGATATATTATTATAGGTAAATGTCCGTATTGTATTTAACATTGAAGCAAATATCACTTTAAATTTTGATGTCTAATTAAACTAATTGTTAATTTAACAATTAGTGAGTGATATAAATAGAGCTTATTTTCAAAGCTGTAATGTGATCCTTTGAAGGCGAATGGCCGAGGTACCAGATCGTTAATAAAGAACGTTGGTGGAATCTGACTGTTTGGTTTGTTGCTGAATAGCTTTGCTGGAATTTGTTTGTGGTTTGCTGTTGGAATATCGTTTTACAGTCTTTTTCACCTGTTCTTATTTTGGACATTTATCTGTTTTCATCATGTCGCTTCGTAGCTCAAGCTCTGAACAGAGCGGTCCAGCTAGTTCATTTAATTTTTCTAATCTCCTGAATGAGCGTGATAGGAAGTATTTACATCTTGATCCCTGGAATATTGGAGGTAATAATGCAGCTGTGGATGAGTGTTTCAATGAATTATCTAAATTGATGTCTAAGGAAGTAGCAGTTTACTTTGATACACGACTATTGGAGAAGTATGTTAGCCTTGACATCACGCCGCGGGGTTTGCGGGTGGATAAACTGCCAGCTACCCCTTTTTCGGATGAAGAAACTGATCTCCTAAATGAATGGAAGCAAGTGTCATTATCGTGCACTATTGGTTGGCTTAAGATACTCATTAAGCGCAACCAACGTAACCATGAGAGAATTAAAAATGACATTTTGACTTTACAAAACAGCCTGGTAACGGAAATTAATTATGACATTCAAATGTCAGCATTAAGTGACAAAATCAATAAACTAGAAATCGACATTGTGCAGCGCAAAAGAAATAAGCTAGTCCGTGATATTAAAGACTATGAAACCGGCACTTTGTTCAACTGGCAACGTGAACCTACGCAAAGGACCCGTAATAGGTCAAGGGGCAGGACTTGGAGTAGCAGTTCCAAACGCAGAGGAGTATCAGCGTCGTCGGCTTCATCAGCGGAGGGTATTTCTTCTAAAAATGTTTCTTTTGCTGAGACGACAACAGCGGTGAGCAGAACCTTAAATCGTGAGGTTACTATAGGTTCTGGTAACAACGGCAGTGACAATTCTAACTTTCAAACTGAGGAATACAACAAGGGAAGAAATGGGAGGAATGGAAGGAAGGGAAGAAACAAACTTAAATGAAGGTTTGTCAGCAGCATCTTCTAACGAACTTTCTTTACATTGTGTGAACTTGTCTGAATTAGTTTTGAGTTTAGAAATGCAAAATGTTTTACACAAGGGAAGTAAGTTCGTTCCCACCTTCTTCCCATCTCTTGCAGACATTTATTTTGATGTCAAACGGTTTATTAGAAAATTGTTACTGAGAGTTCATTTTTCTAAAATGGAGAGATCTGTTGCATATAATGCTATTTCTAATGAATCTAGTGAATCAGAATTAGAAATGGATGATGACTTATGTAATTTGTCAATTTATAACTATGAGTTAGAATCTGATGTATTGGATGTTAGGAATGAACTATTTAGTGATGAAAATGTTGATTTCTGTATTGGATATGGTAGGTTAAAATTACCTGAATTTAAGAGAGAAAATACTTTCATGCCACACATTTCTGTACCAGCTGTTTCATTATTTCAAAAAGTTCTTTTGAGGGAAATTGAAACTCTGTTTAGTGAATTTTGTAAAAAACAGAAATGTTTTAATCTAAGAAAAAATGAATGGCAAGCTTTGAAAGTTTTGAAATCGGTTAAACATGAATACATTTTCAAACCTGCTGACAAGGGTGGAAATTGGGTCATAATGGATAGAACTAAATATTTACATATGGTGAACAAATTGTTGGAGAACCCCGACGAATATAGGAGATTGGACAGTGACCCAATAGTGTCATATAATGATGAGTTGCTATTTTTACTAGAAAGGGGTGAACGTTTGGGTTTTTTCATGCATACTGATGTCAAGAAACTGTATATTCAAAAACCAGTTACACCGATTATGTATGCATTACCCAAAATTCATAAAAATTTGGAAGAACCTCCAGGGAGACCTATTATCTCTGGAATAGGTTCTTTCTTGGAGAATGTTAATTTACTTTTAGATTCACAATTCAAACCATATCTATGCAAGGTAGCAGCTCATATAAGAAACACACAAGACCTGATCAATAATTTGATAAATGTGAAATGGGATTGTGATTATTATTGGGTCACTGTGGATATTAAATCTCTATATACCAACATTAACATCAAATGGGGTTTAGAATCGCTGTTAAATATGATGGGTGAAGGACCAAAAACTAATTTTCTTATCACCCTTTTGGAATTTTGTTTAACTCATAGTTATTTTTGTTTCAATAACAAATATTACCTACAAATAAAGGGTACAGCAATGGGTGCAGCTTATGCACCCAGCTATGCCATCATTTATATGGATTACTTTGAAAAGAAATATATCTATCCTACTGACTTCTTTAAGAACAAAGTAATATTATACAAACGTTTTATAGATGATTTAATTTTTATATGTAGAGGTGATATTTGTGATTTCATGGATTTTTTTGAAGTGCTTAATTTAAATGAACATAAGTTACAATTCTCTTATGAAACCAGTAGAACCAAGATTAATTTTCTAGATCTAGTTTTGTTTGAAAAGGATATGAATATTGAGTTTAAACCATTTAGGAAGGAAACTTCAGTTAATTTATTCCTACATGCCACTAGCATGCATCCTGAGCATTTAATAAAAGCCCTACCTTTTGGGGAATTTAAAAGAATTCGGGACCACACCAGTATTAAGGAGGATATAGATGCAGAATTAGATATAGTGTTGCATAGATTATTAGATAGAGGATATGAATATAATACTCTATCTAAATGTAGAGATAGTGTGATTAAAAACATCAACTTATCTAATAGAAGGGACAATAGTGTGATATACTCTGATAGAAAGATAATTAGTATAAAGGATAATGTTGAGAAAATATTTTTTATAACTAAATTTTCCCCTTTTTCCAATACATTAGTCTCTTTAGTCAGAAAATTTTGGTATCTTATCAGTGATGATGATAATATTGGTGAATTATTCCCGAATCAAGTGAATTTCTCCTTTAGACGGGGAAAGAACTTAAGAGAAATCCTGAATAATAATTTTGTACAACCTACTACTCCTATTCCTGTGAGGGTGGGTACTTTTGCTTGTGGCTCATGTAGTATATGTAATAGAGTTATTAATGTTGATAATATTAATAATACTATCCATATTTCTAAACATTTCTTTAATTGTAAGTCTACTAGCATAGTATATATAATAGGGTGCTCTTGCAAGGATATTTGGTATGTGGGACAAACTAAAAGAATGTTAAAAACTAGAATTCTAGAACATCTTAAGGACATCAGAAATTTGAACGTTGCCAGTCCTGTTGCTAAGCATTTTTTGGATGTGCATGATGGTTGCAATAATAGCTTAAGATTTAGTGTATTGGGGAAACCCTCTATTCGTAAGGGAGATGATGTAATAGCTAAACTCTTGGAATTAGAAACTAGGATGATAATAAAATACAAAACTTTAAAACCATTTGGTCTTAATCAAGAGCTGGGTCTATAGTTAATATATAGAAGAGCAATTTATGCACATTATTTATATTATATTGTACCTTGTTTGTATATATATATTGGGTATATTTTTATACATATATATGTATATATTAAATAATTTGTATGTGCTTTTGATCTACTGAGAGCGAATTATATAATTGTTGAATCAATCATATATTTGATAAATTATGCATTATAAATAGTTAATAATGTTTCTTTTTTATTTTTGATATAAAAGTTATTTAAATTTATTTTCAATTGATTATTAATGTAAGTAACATCATTATTAAATATATGTATAGAATTTAATCTTGACAACAGTTAAGATATATTATTATAGGTAAATGTCCGTATTGTATTTAACATTGAAGCAAAGATCACTTTAAATTTTGATGTCTAATTAAACTAATTGTTAATTTAACAATTAGTGAGTGATATAAATAGAGCTTATTTTCAAAGCTGTAATGTGATCCTTTGAAGGCGAATGGCCGAGGTACCAGATCGTTAATAAAGAACGTTGGTGGAATCTGACTGTTTGGTTTGTTGCTGAATCCAGTTAGTATATTGTCTACATTTATAATATATTTTCTGAAGTGCAGTTTATTAAAAATGCTTGTGAAATGAAGGCTTGTACTTACTGGCTGTTGTGTGTGTTAGTGTTCATTTAATCTGTTCATTTTTTTATTAGTTATAACACTTCCTTCCTTCTCTCTGCAGTGAGCAGATGCCTCCTGGAGTTGGCAAGTGAAGAAGAGTGAAGGTGCTGTGTGTTCATTCCCCTCTCTTGTTGGGGAGAGAAGGAGCACATGTCCAGGGCACACTACCTTTACCAATTTCCCCAGTGGGGGCTGGAGAAACATGTCGGATGTGCTCATTGTAGCAGGCGGTGCAATTTGTGGGCTTTTGTCACTCATGTAAGTGATAGTCCCATGCAGTGTCCTCCAGATGTTCTCTTAGAGTGCTCACTGAGCACATTGGATGCATTAGGTACCTCCCTGACAGAAAACTTGACATTTCCCATCATTCACCCTTCCAAACCAAAGGGCCATTATCGGAGAGTAACTGATGGTTAGCAGGCTGCAAGGGACAAAAACGTCAGACAAAAGTTGTACATAAATGTTTTTTTTCTTTTCATTTTTAAGGAAGTAGCAGTTTAGGCTGCAGTTTATGGGTATGACTTACCAAGCTTTTAATGCTGTGTACAGCACAAAGCTATTACAGATGGTGCACAAGTTGAAATGGGTTATGATATAACTTAAGAAGTCTGCATGTAATAGCTTGAATAGTAGTAGGAAACCTATGGCTGAAATTCATATGCATTTAGCACATTACCTATGTTAATTTGCACTCTAGTGCAATGCGTATTATGCTGGCTATTCAGAAAGAGAGGTAGCATGATCATAGAAGGCTCAAACTAGTGTGGTGTGCAGCTCTTGGGAGTGAGTTTATTATGACATATAAAGAGGGTGACTTCTTGCAAATGAGCCATACAGTGTATGCAGATAAGGAAATCCAAAATGGCTTACTGATTCATATAATTAGAAGAGATGCACTTTGCCACAGCCTCACCATTTTGCGCACTGAAATTCATGTATGTGAGAGGATTAATGCATGCAGAATCAGCAGCAGCTGTAGCCCAGCAACATGTTAATGGCCACCCACAGAGCCAGTCCCTGCACTGTTGTGCTTTGTGGTCATCTGTGCCAACTGAGGAACTACAGAGTGACTGACATACCACTGTCTCAGTGACCATCCAATTCTGGACCATTTTCGTGTGGATTCTGATATTGTACAGGACATTGTTGAACCAAGTTGTTCAAATGTGGTGTCAAGAGGAGTGCATGGCATACCCATTGCTATGGATATGAAGGTATGTGTAGCTTTAACTATCTTGGCTAAAGACATTTCAGAAGTGTACTGAGGCCATGTTGGGAGATATCACAAGCATCAACCTTGGGAATCCTGAACCACTTCATCAGTACTTGGTTCCACAGGACTACAAAGGAAAGAACCACTCCTGTATGGGCTTTTTATGACTGTCTATTTTCTGAGGTCATGGAGGCCATTGATTGGACATTGATTTCCATCAAGGCCCTACCTGGTCCACATGGAATGCAATATATGAAAAGGAAAAGCTTCCACTCTTAACTGCCATGCGGTCTGTAACGCACAAGGTATTCTTCATAATGTGCCTATTTGCCATGTGGACCATTCCAATGACTGTTTCATCTAGCACTTGTCTAGCCTATATCAGAGGTTCCTGAAAGAGCACTTCCTACAGATTCTAGTTTGTAGGTGTGCACTCAGGCTACTTTGACATGTATGTACATTGCGACATCCTGTGCAGTGAGTGAGCAAGCAACATATGTTTTATTTTGTGTTGCAGGTGATGACAGATATGCCAACCCCCCCCCCCAGATTATATAAGAAAGCACACGCCAAATCATGTAATACAGTGGATTGGGTGTTTGGCCTACTCAAGGGACATTCCCATTATCTGTATACATCACAAGGGGTAGAGCAATGTTGCAGCTGGGCATGGTTGCTGAAGGGAGGAATTGATATTCAGCAGACATGAAGATAAAAATAAAAAAAATGTATTTAAGAAAAGACTGTAAGAAAGCTATTCTTGGATTGGAGTTGAAGAGCAAAACATGCTGTTTTCTTCATTTAAGTTGTAGCAGACCGCTTGCCACGTCTGAGATAGCAGCAGCGTATGAAGTGCAAGCGTTATAGAAGTTGAAAAGATCAGAAGTGGCATTCGATGCACAAGTACGTGAGAAAGGAAGAATGGAAAGCAAAGATCAGCATGGCTCACAAGGGAGGTTATCCAAACTAGTGTTTCTAAGGTAAAACAAATTCTTATCGGATAGCAAAGATGCAAGAGGTGTGCGATAACCTGAAGCTGCCAACGCAGAAATGGAGTTCTAAAGACAGATCGAAATGTGGAAAAGTAAGTTTTAAAGATATATCAGAGACAGAAAAATATAGTCAAACGTATAGCTCTGTTAGGAGCTGTTGAGAGGAGGAGTCATGTGCCAGGTTGAAGTGCACGTTAAGTACTTTGCATCATTCTTTATGGGTGCCTGTTGAACTTTTGACAACCAGTAGCTATGATCCTCATATCTGTGAAACTGCAGATATTAAGGAGGGAAATATGTCCAAAGTCAGAGGTTGCTGTATTTTAGAACATCTCCACCCCCCCACCCCCAAGGGACCCTGTTGCTGGAGTTATAGTAATGTGAAGGGTCAGAGTCCCCCTTTGTTGGAGCTGCAGCAGAACGCATGTAAGTAGCTTTCAGAATTTTCTGTTTTTTTGTTTGAATTGCAGTTTATTCTTTGACATGTGTACAATATTAGGGTCCCTATTAGGTCATCGAAAATTCAATTCAGCGAGCGGCATTTTCAGTGCACTTACATTAGATATACCATTCATTGAACTGTAAATACTGAGATTGCCCTTTCCTCACTGTAGTGCGATCACTGAGTTGGTATATATAACTAGTGGGGGGTGTGGGAGGCGCAGCCCCCACAAGAGTGGAAGTCGATGAAAGGCATTTCCGATGAAATACAGTTTATTGAAGTGAGTTTTCGCTGATTTAATATAGACTCCACTATTACACTTCTGCTAGGGAACCAGTCTTCAGTACAGTAAGAAATGAGTAAAAAAGAAGATCCATCTGTAGGAGAGGAGAGGATGTTGAAGGAGGCTGAAGTCCACAGCTCCATGTATGTCTACTGTCAGCATTCACTGGTCTCTAGGCACTGAAATCAACAGCTAGCATTGCTGCCTCACTGCAAGAGGCTCTGTGGTGTGGTTCTTGGCTGGGGTGCGTTCTGTGTGGAGTCTGCTTGCTCTGCCTGTATTTTCAAGGGTTTTTGTTTTCCTCCCACATTCTAAAGACGTACAGTAGGTGTACTGGGGACTCTAAATTGTGTGTGTGTGTGTGTGTGTGTGTGTGTGTGTGTGTGTGTGTGTGTGTGTGTGTGTGTGTGTGATATATGGAAGAAAGCTTGGCAAGCTTCTTCTGTTTCCATCCTTGGACATGAAAATTCTTCCAATACTGATACAGTATGATTCATCACCTGTCCTAAGCAGGAATCTGATTCCCAAGCCCAACTGAATAGATGAAGTAAAGGGAAGAAGACTTGTGATCACATCTGGAAGTTATTTTCTCATTTGACTAAAACTGACATATGATTAGGAGAAAATGGTAGTGTATGCCATTATTAGGTTTTACTGACAAATCCGGAAGCAAGACATTTTTCTTCAGGTAGACAGTGAATGTTGGAGGTGTGATGGAGTCGAAAAAGGTAACTGGGAACATATTTTCTGAGAGTGTAATGACCAAACTCAAAGACATGGGACTAAATTAGTTAAATGTATGCAGAAGGGGAATCGCACACTGACCAAGCAATTCCAGCATACTAATACTGTCCAAGACGTCATGTTTACTTAAATTTATTTATTTTTTATTTTACTTTTGTTAAACGGGGAAATCCGACTGGACACAGGTCCAATTTTCAGCGGTGGCCCAGGGAGAAAAGCTTCACATACCATTAAGAATGAATACATCCAAGAATACATATAGGCATACATAAGCGAGCATTAACATTTTCTAGGTAGTTGCTCCACATAACACTGACAGTAAATCATGTCAGCCACATTTAATGTGACAGTTACACAGCAGCATGGCTTTGTACTTCACTGACTGCATTCTGTTTGTGCAGCTTTCTCTTCTGTTATTCTTTTTGCCCTGCCAGATAGGCTCTTTCCCATTCCAAGAACTTGCATCCTGTTTGCGCACACTCAGCTTTTCAAAAACCTCCAGTAATGAGACAACGATTACTGACATTGCTTAAGTATAGATTGTCACATACTTAAGACTCTCTCTCTGTCCACCTCCTACATCAAGCAGCCGTAAAACTGGATTCCGTTAAGTTGACAGAGCTTCTTGGCCATGTTTTTTTTGATGATTTCTGCTCTTGAGGTCAGCATCTTGACATGCAACTTGTCAGCCATTTCTTTGGGATCCACTTCAATACCTTACTAAGGATTTCCCGCTTTTTTTGACCTGAGGTAGTTAAGGTTAAGTGCATGCTTTGCAACATGGCTGTGATCCACAAGATGTTTAGACTGCTTACTGAAAGGTAGCACAGCTCTGTTTTATGAAAGATAAGGTGGGGCTAGGACTGGAAGGGATGTCTAGAATACTGATAGGAGAAATGATTGTTTTGTAGCTCAGTATAATTTGTTGTCCTATGACAGTGAGTGCTGTTTATCTCTCATTGTCCATTGGCGGTGTCATGCCATTCCTTTAATCCTTGGGTGTCCACGTCCTCCTCAAGAAAACTTTTCCAAGAAGCAATACATTACCATATCTGTGATGTAGCATCCTAGGAGATAAGTAGTGCGTCCTGGCATGCGATTCTTGGTACCCCTCCACGCCTTTTTCCAGTCTTCCTCAATCTATAACTTAAGCCACACATTCTTTTCTACCCCCTTCACTTTTCCATTATCTTTTCTACATCTCTCTGCTCTTTGCAGTTGCATAACTGTGGAGTTGTATACAATTGAAAGTGACAATTAGGTGAAATTTTCCACTTGGGGGGAGGGGCCAATGCAGAGTGGTTTGCCTCCTAGCAAAACAGTGAGGATGTGCTTTTGTGGTAAGCTTCCTAACTTCAGAGGCTCATTAAAAGCTGGACAATGGTATTTACATGGCAACCAACTACAATAATATTTCAGAAAACAGTGCAGAAAAGGATGGGGTCTGGTGAAATAGGGGAGAAGGTATTTTGACAAATAAGAAAAAGAGCAGTGTGGAAGGACAGGATAGAAGGAGCTAGGTGAGAAATGCAAATCAGACAGAGAAAAGACCTGCGTGGTTAAGTAAAGGTCTACAGAACCGTTAAGAATAAGGCACACAAGGAATAGAGGAGGAGGAGGAATGGGAATAGGGATTAGGAAAGGAAGGCAATTCAGGAAGCTAGAAGGGGGGCAACCATAGAGACCAGTTGAATCAAGATGTGTCTACACAATATAGCAGCAAAAAGAGATCAAAACACCTGAGAAGCCATCTTTAGAAAACTAGAAAAAAAGTACGAGGGCAGAAACATACTAAAAAAACAAGCTAGAGTACAAAGAAGTCAGGATGAAAGCAACGATTCCCAGTTATTCATTCATTTACTCATTTCATATGTCAGTATTCATGGATACTCAGCTTCATGGAGCAGAGGGATTAAGCCCTGACAAGGGTTTGATTAGCAGCACCAGCACTGAAGGAGCCAGGTGTGAGGGGAGAGAGGAATACATGGGCAAAGTATGCTTGCCTATTCTACGAGGAGGGTGGCGTGTGCATATGCCCAGGGGCACATGTGTGAGGTCTGATTTCTCTGGTGCAGAATGTGGAAACAGCAAAGTAGTCGTTGCCTGTTTGTGGCACAGTGTCCTGTTGGCATGAACCCTTTGAAGTACAGAGAGGCCACTTCAGTGCCGATTGCTTATTGCATGTCTCACCCATGGATTGTCACTGGACATGCACAGGGAGTAGAGCTTAAAGCAAAAATCCAAACTACCTCTGATGGCTGTCTTAATGATGGCCCCTCTGAACTGACCCTCACCCTTGGTGATGACACGAGGGAATGAATGGTCCAAACGGCCAAATATGGGGCTGATGATCAGCAAGCATCAGGGAAAAGTGTCTCAAACAGTTATTCATGGAAGTGTTAGACAAGTCAGTCTTAGGAACAATATTTAACAACTTTTTTGCTGTCCCATGAAAACGATGGTAAGCATTATTGGGAAGTTGTAAAAGCAAGTTAGTATTCATCAGGTTAACATTTTGTTAGCATGTATGTAAATCTTTGTAATCTGTCTTATTTTGACCTTTTTTGACACCTATGCTTTAATATGTTTGGTTGCACCCTATGGAACAGGCCATTATCTACAACTAGATCTAGGATGCAGGAGGTCAGTCCTGAGTGCCTACTTCCCTGGACCTTATTTGCAGCCATCCTGTAGTCAGAGCGGAGAATGGGGCATCCCAGTACTGGACGTGCATTGATAAGGCCATTACAGCCAGGAACATCTGTGTGTAACCCCCCCCCCCCCCCCCAAGCATGGAGTGCATATCACAATATCCCCTCTAATTATTACCCTTTCCCCAGAAAAAGTGAGCAAGTAAAATACCACTGCCATACCTATGCCACCTCAGTAGTTTTTTTCAAGTGCTGGGTTCATTAGTCAAACCCAAATGATCCATGTCACAGTCCAGTCTCTCTCCTTCTGCACTATGTTAATGTCGAACTATATTGTGGTGTAGTTGCTGACAAAAGTAGTCTTCGTCCCTTAATCTCTACTTCCTTTGTAATATTCTCCTCCCATTGGCACTGTTGTCCAAATCTCTAACTACTGTGCAAAAGCCCTCCTAGTCCATTATGTTTTTATTCTTATTGTCTCTTCCATCTCGGAAGGCTGGGATATGCTAGTTTTTATGGCAAACTGAAGTTCCTCATTATAGCCACTCTCCATCTGTAGTGGTCCCTCTCTGGGGTCTGTTGGTTCTTTCTGCCCATCAAGTTTCTCTGTTTTGCCTCATTTAGTTTGCAAATTATAGGCTTTCTCTCCCTCCTTTTCCGTCCTCTTCTGCATAATATTGATACCATCCCTTTGGCCATCCTGTTCATCTGTCTTGTAATGCTTTTTTATGATTTTATGTTCTGACACTACAGTGTCCCATCTCCTCCTGCTTTAAGCTTTAGTTTCAGTTATTCCTGTTAAGCTTTTCCTATTGCCATTGTGTCTTGTGTGTTCCATTTTTATTAGTCTCTAGCTTTGTATAATATACCTTTAGTCAGTTTTGTAGGCCTCCTTCCTTAATTAGTAGTATGCCATCCTTTCCTTTCCTTTACTTCTCCCTTCCCCACTTTCATATTATTTTAAATGTTTTGTTGTTTTTTTTTAGTCCTTCTTCAGCGTCCGTGTCTACCGAGGGCTGAAATGTATGTAGCCTGTAGCCCTTTCCTGTTGTTCTCATCCAGTGCCCCCCCCCCCACGTTCTTCTGTGTTGAATACCCTGCTCTTTCTGTCTGTCAGTGGTGTAGCAATTATGGCTCTGTTCTGTGCTTATTAACTGGCCAGATTGTGGCATGCATGAGCACCTTTAAGAAGATTACTGTACCACTCTAACTTGGTTATACCTTCCAGCCAATTCACTTGTTAGTCTTGCTGCTTTAGTCTTTATATGGCTGTCAGTGTGAGGGTTAACCCTGCCTTTTAGAGTAATAAAATGCTGGTTTTAGGTTGGTGTGCAGAGTTTTGGGGGATGCAATTATAAATCAAGTAATACTGCTGAAATGAATATTACAAGAACAGAGTCTCGCATAGAAAGAGAGTCTAAGCTCTGCATATTTGCTAACTGAGGACTTAATATCAATCTAATTTCACTTTTCTATAATGAGACTTTGTGACCCTGTCTCATCTAGAGAGTAAGCATTTGTAACTGTCCCAAATGGAAGTACAGCAATATAGACCCCAAGGTTCGAGCAAAATAGTCCTTGATGGTTTATGCTTAGTGTAATGTTTGAGGCACCCTTTGAGAGGAGGAGAGTCAGCGACATCTCACAAGGCAATAGTGTATGACTTCCTCTTACCCATTGTAGCTTATTCCACTAAGTGGTCAGAAGCTGAATGACGACTGTCACATCCCATGAAACGTAATTGTACAAAGGAGACCCATGGTGCTTATGCAGAGGTTTATGATCAGAATGTATCAAATTTATTTATCCAGTTTTTAGGACTTCAACATGAAAAATAGCATATGTGTGTTACTGAGCTGAACACGTTCCTAATTGTGTTTAATTCTCAAACATTTTCATTAATCATCCCCCTTACTGACAAATGTATAGGAAGCAGTATGCTTGGAACACTTTAGTCCCTTCTGCCCCATCTACAAATGTATACCTGTAATAGAACAGGTTGCTGAACTGCAAGTAGTATTGCTGTTTTGTGAATGAGTTGGCATTCTGGTTCTTTTAATCCACATATTTGGAAGCTGAGACTGTAGTTTTTCCCTGCTATTTTGTAGCAAAACTTGAACTCCCTTCAGTGACTGAGTTAGAAGAATTACAGAGGATTAACTGTGCAGATCAGAAAGCAGTGATGAAACCCATGAGGCAAGTATGCTGGATGTCATACTATCCCTTTCAGCCTGAGCTCTGAGTTAAGCCTTTAGACTAGTTAATAGGCAGCAGACGGTATTTATGGCAAGCAGAGCATTAAACAGTCTTAGCCAAGTTTGTCCCAGAAACTTCCATGCACCACTTTTCATTTAATTAAATACCCAAATGCGCTGAGCATGGTAGAACATTTTAAGGACATCTGATTTAGTACTAAATGAAATTTTGCTTAATGCAGTAGAATCTTGTCATGTAAATATAAAAAAATTAATTTGATTGTCTTGACTGTGGTTCTAAGCAGATATTACTAAATGCGTGTGTATTTTTAAGATAAAGTTTCTTGACTGTGTTGTGTATTAAGTTCAGTTAATGCTAGTAATTAAACCTGTACAGAACTGAACTCACGGACATTAACTTCAGCACGACAGTACTCACAGAAAGCAGGTATTGCAGACAAAGTATGCATATGCATTTCTTAAATTTAATTTACGGTCTGTCTTTGTACATTATAGATCAGTTGGTAATGAAACCCATACCGATATGTATTCATGTCGATTCATTAGCAGTAATTTCAGTAAGTGCCACAAGTATAAGTCAATATATTACTTTCAGTAATACAGAAAGTTTTTGTTTTGTTTTTGTAATGCGGGGGGTTGCTCCACTGTAACCCTTACATGATGGGCATCCCCATAATGCACTGTTATCTTGTATATATACTAACTCCGCATTTACATAACAGTGGGGCCAATGGCAAACTCAGTGAGTGCTAAAAGTGTTTTTTCATCAAACTGGTTTGCACTAGTAGCACATACACGAATGGCAGTTCCACACTTGTCAGGTTCCTACTGAGATTCATTATTGAATGAGGCTGCTGTGTTATTATTACAAGTCAGGCAGTGGCAAAAAAGGGTAGAGAACAGGGCATTGTTGGGTAACAGTTTCTGGTTGGCCCATTTTGTGGTGTTTGTTGGAAAAGGTACCCAGAATTACTTTTAAAATGGTAACAGTTTATCTTGTGACACTTACAGCCAGAGGAAGGCAAATGCAGTAATTCCCTCTAGGGCCCTGGAAGGGAAGGGATCATGTCCATTTTCCTTTATTTTTTTGTGAAGCATGTGTACATGGTGCTTAGTTTTAAAGTTCATTAGTACAGAGCAAGGGAAGAGACCGGGTATGAAGCACACATCTTTTTCATAGCACAGATAAAGCCATAATTTCAGCCTTGGTGACCCAGGTTTAATTCGCAAGCCTAGGTGTTAGAAGCACCAGCTGTGGGAAGAATGGATTATAGTAAGCAGATAACTCCCTATCTCTGAATGAAAGGCAGTGGCTTAGCCTAGTGTGTGACTGCTACCTTGTGGAGGCTGGTTTGAGAAGCAGCAGCATATGGGTCATGACAGATGCTGTGGCATACTAATCAGCTCACAGCATTGTAGTTGGATAGTGTGTGTGTGTGTGTGTGTGTGTGTGTGTGTGTGTGTGTGTGTGTGTGTGTGTGTGTGTGTGTGTGTGTGTGTGTGTGTGTGAGAGAGTAACATGTGAATCACATGGACCAGTACTGCAGGCCCCCAGTTTGATGGTATGTCTTGTTAGACATCCGTATACAAAAACCCACTGACCTTTGTCGGATGAGGCTACTATTCTAGTTTCTTGCTTTTTGTGTGTGTGTATGTGTGTTTGTGGGGCTGTATATTCATTGGGATGGGAGGAAGACAAAAAAAAATAGTATCCAACCTTACCTGTACCTGATACACTGGCAGCATTGACAGTAACAGTACAATATATCTTTCAATGCCTTGTTGTTGTGCTGGGTGGTGTTTTTTTAGTTGCAGTAAGCGAAGACGGTCTGTTTAAAAAATAAGACTGGATAATTAGTGTTTTATACTGAGGAAGAGTGTATAGCAAAGTGATCAAACTCTTTGATGCAGTTCTTGAGCTATATATACACTGTAAGTATAAGTTTGATTCACAGGGTCTCCACTTGTGTTTTGTACATCTCTGAAAATGTAACCTGGTCACCTCTGAAACGGACACTGAAGCCTGCTAGGTGTGTCCCAAAGACTAAGTAAAAATAAACCATGTACGGAGGTTGCATTTGTAGAGAAGATTGCAGTGAACGTAACAGTGTGGTGAATGTCTGGTTTGCTTCGTGTCAGAGAATGGACTGGCAAGACAGCAGAACTAACCACATGATGTTGTGAAATGGTAGAACAGTAAACGCAAATATGGGGAACTGTCTTCCTGTATGCAGATAGGGCAAATTTGTTTTGGCTGCAATTACCAGCACCCAGTCAGCTCACTTGGGGTCTATATTAGAACATCGAAGTTTCAAAACTTCGAATGTTCTAATATCGACCCCTGTTCAGCGAAAGCTGAAAACATCGAACATACAGAACAGCAAATTTTTTCCTAGGGAAAAAATTCTCTGTTCCAAAACACATACACACAACACAAGCACACCGAACAAACAACAATCCACACACATACACCTAAAATCTTACACCAGCCTATACAGACACCACTAACTTTCCACTTACCTTAACCCAAACCCTAACTCTAAGGTCTGTCACTATCGCACACTCACCTCACCCGCGCCCTAACCCTAACTCGCCTACCCTGCCCTAACCCTCACGTCCACACAGTCGCACACTTATCTGACCTGTGCCCTAACCCTAACTCACCTAACCCTCACGTCCACACAATTGCACACATACCTAACCCGCACCCTAACCCGAACTAACCTAACCTGCACTCAATTGCACACTTAAACTCGACCCGTAACTTTCCACCACAGCGCTGAAAATATCGAAGCAACAGAAACGGACAACCAAATTCTTTCCCTAGGGAAACATTTGGTTTTCTGTTGCTTCGATATTTTCAGCTTTCGCTGAATAGGGGTCGATATTAGAACATTCGAAGTTTTGAAACTTTGATGTTCTAATATAGATCCCGCACTGTGGGGCCAGAAGACTGGCATTCCTGTGCTAGGTTGAGAGTCCTACAATCCATTTGTTCCTGGCCTGGAAGCCCCATGGCCTTTCCATTTCTTGGCAGTGAGAATAGGTTGGTAGAAACCAGATCATTTATTTTTTCTTGTGGGGCAGCCTACCCAGTCTGCATCGGTGGCTCACTGTGCCCTACAGTTGAAGCCCCTGCCCCCTGAGCCACATTTGCAAGTGCACCATGGAAGCAATGGCTCCAAAAAGTTGTACTCATCTGGTGAAAAACCTTCTTCCTGTGATAAGTGTCACCTAAGTGAGGGCTTGAATCACCTTACTCACCCCATTATGAGCAAGCCAGCCATGTCCACTCACTCACATCCTTCCCAGCTAGATCCCACAGGCACTCAAGCTGCTAATCAAACTTGGGTCATCTGTGGTTTTGCCAGGGCTTTATCCCTGTATGCTACAGAGCTGGCTAATGTTGCCACCACGTGCAGAGCTGATCTTCCAACGGTTATAATTTAACTGTATTGGTACTCATTTATCCTAATCCTCCTCATGTGAATCTTTGGGGGCACAACATTCCAAACCTACATGTAGGCTATTTTACTGGCATAAACTGATGGTCTTAATTGTCATGACTTTAAATTATTAGTCTGCTTAATTCTCCATGCATTGGTTATATCTGTAATGTTTGCAGTTCTTCCTGCTTGGCTATTTGCAGAATTTCATTTTATGGGGGAACTACTGTGACACAGCTTCTTGTAATGTAGAGACGTGATTTTTTTCCTGCGGATTCTGATGAGGATTTTGCATGCTTCCTTAAATGGCTAAATATATTTTATTTGTCACTTTAGATGTTCTGCATTTCAGTAATGTTCTGGCTTTCTGTGCCTACCATTTTTTCCACAGCATGAGGTATTCTGGGAGGACCATTAAGTTGTAAACTGGTGACTGTTTGCTTTCTTGTCATCTCTTCTCAGACAATGCAGATCTACGCACAGCCTCCTGTGTACGGTGAGCTCCTAATGCGATGTCAACAACTCCAGTGTCGGCTGTCCACACTACAGATCGAAAATGACGAAGTAAGTAACAGTTTGTGTGATGATTTTTTGGTGTGGGGTGACGGACTGCATTATTATCTGTACATCCCAGTTACAAGGAGATCTGATTAGCAGAAGTTGCAACAGCTGTGCCTAAACATTATTTGTATTCATTTTTCATGCTTTATTTTCCTGATATAACCTAGCAACCGGGAAAACAGCCTTAGAAATTAGAAAACCCACACTGTTGACTGAGAGACCAGTTACCACAACTAAGATGGTATTTTAATTTGAAAGTCATTTTTGCATCTTGTTTATCGAATGCATATGAAGCTTTGCTTCATCCAAAACCGTAATAGAGAACTACATTTTTTTAAAGGATGTGTTTGCCTTTATTTATAGCTGGTAGAGAGAGTGATGATTCTAGCTTTTTTTCACCCTTCTGTACTTTTCATTACCACTGTGTAATCCATTTGCCCTGGAGAAGGATGCAGTCCTTTCTGTACTGCAAATAAAATGGTTTCTCCTATTGAATGCTTTGTTTCCTGTTATGCAGTTAGATAACTTGCTTCATGGAGGATTTCTGCAGCTGGTGCACCCTGAATATTGAATATGCCAGGATCCCAGTCCATTGTTTTAGCTCAGTTATGTGACTTGGGGGTGTTTCCCTACCTTGAATACAGTTAAGCATTAGTAAAAATGACCCTGATGTTTTTTCCTAGATTTATTTCACTTATCTATTAAAGTAGATCCACATGGTCCTTTTCCCATATATACATACTGGATTGGTCGAGGCCCGGGTTAACAACGACCGCCACCAGTACTGTTGGCCAACAGGGTGCTGGCGGAAATTGGGCTACTGCTGACCGAAGGAGGAGAAGAGAGGGAAGGCGTGCCCGAAGGCAGGTAAAGGCTAGGACTGTGATAGTGAGGGTCGGAACTTTGAATGTTGGCAGTATGACTGGTATAGGGATAGAGCTAGCTGATATGATGGATAGAAGGACGGTTGGTATATTGGTATATTGTGTGTTCAAGAGACCAGATGGAAGGGGAGCAAGGCTAGGTGTATCGGAGGCAGGTTCAAATTGTTTTATCATGGTGTGGATGGGAGGAGAAATGGCGTAGGGGTTATCCTGAAGGAAAGCAAAAGATATATCTGATAGCAGGATAAAGGTTGTTGGTAAGACAAAAATAAGAGTACAATAAATGAAGAAATACCAAACCAACAGGCTAAAATCCAGGAACTTTAATAGATGTATCCAAAAGAGTGGTAAGCGCTTTCACGGTGACCACAACGCTTCATCAGACAACATTAACTAAGAAATACAAGTCTTTTATACAAAGTGTGACCAATAAAAAGCCCTTAATTATGATGTCATCTCAAAGTTACAAATTTTTTAAAAGAACACATACTGCAAAAAATACGTTCAAATATCATGAATAAAAACAACTATAAAATGTATGCAAACATATTGCACTTATAAAAATATATATGAAAAGAAAATAAAACATTATTTATGTCTACGTCCTTTCAGGAAAGGTTTCAGTGAAAAAAAAAACATTTAAACCAGGTGTTTTTTCTGCATTCAACAATAAAATCCCCTTTTGTTCTATAGTTTCAGTATGTTTTTTAAAATTACCTCCTCTTAAATTAGTGTCTAAAACTTGCAATACAAAGAACCTAAATGAATGTGTAGTACCATGGCTCATAATATGTGCTGCTAAGGCGTTACTATCTTTTTTTATTCTTTATGTCTCGCTGATGTTCAAGGACCCTATCCCTTAAAGGGTCTATTTGTCTTGCCAACCTAAAATGCATGACATAGTTGACAGAAAAATATACAAGGTTACACATTTTGCAGTCAGCATAAAAATCAACATTGATTGTGAATCTTAAAACTGGGTGTATGTATGACAGACCGGTAAAAATAAATTTACAGGCTGAACAACTTCTGCAAGGAAATGTACCTATCCTGTCAGATAATGGGTTCCCTTTATCTAGCATATTGGACTTATAACAGAGATGTTGCTTGAAGGATTTGTTGTTTCTGAAAGAACAATGTGGAATACTTCCTATCTTGTCTTTTTACTCGGGTACACTGTTCAGTTTCTTCCAGTTATTCTTTATAATGTCACAGTATTGACTTACATCACTAGAATATTGTAGAGGCACTCTGAAAATATTACTGGTAGAGTCCTGTTGCCGCCCTACTGCATGTGTAGCTTGTAGTTGATTTAAAATAAGGCCTGCATCTGTCTAGTCTCTGCTTCCAAGCTTCAGAGATGCAGGTATCTATTTCTATTTCTCGATAGCCCCTTTCTAAAAAATCATTTTTTCAAAGTTTCAAGAGCTTTGCGTGCAACTGTATCATCATTATGAAGCCTAAGTATTCTATATACCTGTCCTTTAAGCATATTTCTCATTATATGCCTTGGATGCAAACTATTATTGTGTAAAAGTGCATTCCTGCGTGAAGGTTTTCTATATAAGCTAGTATGGACAGAATCAAAGTCTGCTTTGTCTATTTTGACATCTAGAAATTCTAAATGTTCAAAAGGGTGTACACATGTAAATTTCAGAAAGGAAGTGGTACTATACATGTACCTCATGAAATTGTTCAAATCATCAACTGTGCCACCCCATAACATAAAAATATCATCAACAAAACGGACATACCAAAGACGGTGCTCTATAAATACATTACTGTTTGACAATAAATTATGTTGTTCCCATTGCATTAAAACTAGGTTTGCATAGCTATTGGCACAGGGAGTGCCCATGGCCATGCCAGTCTTTTGCAGAAAAAATTCCTGTTCAAATAGAACAATATTATTTTCTAACACAATCTCTAATACGGAATATATATGTTTTATGTTCTCATCAGAAAAGCCTTCCTTACCATGGAGGAATTCCCTTACATTATTTATGCCCCAGTCATTGAGGATGACTGTAAATAATGACTCTGTCAAGCGCAACAAACATATAGTTAACATTGATGGTCGAAATTCTATCATACAACCTCTCCAGGAAAGTTTTCGTATCCTTCAAAACACTGTCACACAATTCTAATAGAGGATGTAATCTCTATTCTATATAAATAGACAATGGTTCAGTGCACCATCCAGCTCCTGATACTATTGGCCTCATAGGTGGAATAACACAATTTTTATGAATTTTGGGGAGGCCATAAACTGTGGGGGTTAAAGGATGATCAACATTCAAAAACTTAAAAAGGTCTTCATTAATCAAACCAGTCATCAGTAAATCAAATATCGTAAAAGAAACCTTCTCAGTTATCCCATGTACTACATGCTTAGGAATACATTTATAAGTACTGGTATCATATACAAGTACTGTAGTTTGAGTCAGGTGCATTTCTCTTTCCAAAACCACAATGCCACCACCTTTGTCAGCTGATCTAATTTCCAAGGCACATGTGTTCTTAAGTTCTTGTAGGGCTATGTAGTCTTCTGAAGACATACTAGAAAAATTAGCCCTAGTGCCATGTTGAAACAAGTCCCTAAACTCAGTTTCACACATTAATAAACGTTTGTATAGTAGGGGGAGGTAGAGGTATAAAAATGCTAGGTTTCTTAAAAGACTCAAAAATATCATTGTTACCATCAGAGTATAAAGTTTTTTTTTAAGTTAAAAGACAAACCTGCATTTAAAATCTCTGTTTCTTCACTACTTATGTTGCATAACATTTCTACATTAGAACTTACACAAGCACAGGTTGAACTGTTAAATAAGGGTCTCTCGTTTGTACCATCCAAACGTGCAGACCAAGCTGTACTGTTAAAAGACTTAAGGTTACTAGGTAAGAGTGAAAGGGAAGGTCTACAAGAGGGTAGTGAGACCAGCTATGTTATATGGGTTGGAGACAGTGGCATTGACAAAAAGGCAGGTGTCCGAGCTGGACGTAGCAGAGTTAAAGATGTTAAGATTTGCACTGGGTGTGATGAGGGTAGACAGGATTAGGAATAAGTATATTAGAGGGTCAGCCCAGGTTGGAAGGTTTGGAGACAAAGCCAGAGAGGCAAGATTATGTTGGTTTGGACATATGCTGAGGAGGGATGCAGAGTATATTGGGAAAAAGATGCTAAGGATGAAGCTGCCAGGTAACAGGAAAAGAGGAAGGCCGAAGATAAGGTTTATGGATGTGATGAGAGAGGACATGCAGGTGGTTGGTGTGACAGAGCAAGATGCAGAGGACAGGAAGAAATGGAAACAGATGATCCGCTGTAGCGACCCCTAATGGGAACAGCCGAAAGAAGAAGATGATGTTGCACAAAAGTGTGGTGCAGCTTTTGCAATTTTAATGCTAACACTTCCTGACTACTCTTTCATCTTTGCTTCTGACCTGATATTACCCAAGTATATCACCCTCTTCCTCTACTTCTCATCCTGTATTCCACAACCTTTTCATCTTTACTCCTTATTCCGCCATTACCCATGTAACCCTCATCCTATACTCCACTACCCATTCATTTTTCTCTTAAACTGACATTTCCTTTTTATAATCCTCTGCTCCTAATCCAGTATTTCTCCACCTTTTCATCTTTACGCCTTTTCTGACATTATCCATGTGTTCTTATCCTGTGTTCCACTACCATTTCATTTTTGCTCTTTAACTGACATTACCCCATGCCCCTTTTCATTCTGCATTCCATCACCCTTTCATCCTTACGTCTTGCTTGACAATACCCAGTTGTCCCTATTATCCATAGGACAATAAACTCAAGTCTTTTCACTCTGCAGAACTTGACCATTAACTTAGTCTGATCCAGATCTCTATATTGTCAGCTTCGGTTCTAGTGACCTTTGCCTGAAAATTAATATTTGTTGTGAGCATTCACAGGGTATGGTTTGGATGTCTGTACTCTGGAAGAGGGGGGGGATAGGTGGTACAATCTAGGCAATATTCTATTCTTAGACTAAGTATGGAATGAACCAATCTGAAGAAATGCAGAAAGGGCAGCAGGTGGTTTGTGCATCAGTTAGTGGAGGTTAATTTCATTTCTTTGCTGATACAGTAGTAAGGCATTGGAATGTTTTGTGAAAGGAAGTGTTCAGTTCCTGCAGAAGGATTTAAGGGTTTGGACAGGGGACACAGTTTCTCATTTTACTTTCACAGAATATGAATGATAAGGTAATTGCAGAGCGGCAAGTAATATTTTACACAAAAGTGTTAAGCTTGACTCTTCTTCCAGTAGTACGTCCATATGCTGATGTGGTCCTTGTAACTGGGAATATGTTTATCATTTCATTAGATTAGCTGTCAGAAGTGACATAAGCTGTGATTTAAGGTGCTCATGTATATGAGCACTTCGCTGGAAGCTTTCAGAACAGAAGGTGTCCGGCAGTTTTAATGCAGAAGTCGATGTTCAGTTTCTGACACAAAAGTTTCAGGTTGTGGTTGAGATTTTCAATCCATTCCTTCATACCAGACCTCTTCAGTATATTAGACCCTCTCTATGTATTGATTTTACTTGTTACTCCCTGGTTGATTGTTATGTCTGCACTGTATGTCTTCACCCTGAATATTATCTAATTTAAACACATGCATTAATGTGTAATGTATTCTCTGCGATACGTGTCAGTATTTTTATATAGGTGGCAGAGCTGATTAACTGTATGCAGGAACAGTGTTGCACATGAGGTGGTATTCTCATTAGGACTGTTTTAGGATCACAAAAAAAAAAAAATACCAGATTGCCTCAGTACTGCTTGCAGGTACAGCATCCACAAGTTTTTATTTTAGGAACTATTTATTGATGAAGAGGTATTTTGAAAATCCCCAGCCATTTCAATTTCATTTAGAAAATCCTGTCATAAGTTCAAACAGGCTAATAGTATATCATTGTTATGTTTTGGACATGCATCACCAGAGCTGTGGACGAAGGCAAGGTGGTTCTCGCAGCCTACCTTGATCTGGCCAAGGCCTTTGATACCATTCCCCACTCAGGAATCATAGAAAAACTCAGTAAGCTAGCCATCAACCCCTATATCACTAGGTGGGTTGCAACCTGGCTCACAGATAGAACCCACAGTGTGAAAGTAGCTGACTCCAAGTCAGACTGCCGACCAGTCACGAGTGAAGTCCCACAGGGATTCAGTCGTGGGTCCTCTCCTGTTTGGAATCTACTTCTCTGAAATCCAGGCCAACACAAAGGGAATCTGGCTGACAAAGTACGCAGACGATTGCAAGTTGGGAGCTATTATTAACTCCCCAAGTGATGTTGACATCCTACAGAAAGGGCTGTCTGAGACCAACGACTGGTGTCAGAACCATGGCCTTAAGCTCAATGCCAACAAATGTGTTGTCATTCCCTTTGTTGAAAACCCGGTTCCTATGCATTACCACATTGATGGTAGTCCACTGAACACAGAAGGTGTTATAATAGAGGGTTGGGAGGGTGGCCTAATGGTTAAGGTGTTTGCCTTACAAACACAAGGTACAGACTTTGAATCTCACAGGGGATAATTGGCTAGGCTTAAAATGGCTCACAAGGACAGTTAGCCTAGTACTAATCTACGAATAAAAGATCTGGGAACACAGGTTGACATCAACCTCTGTTTCGACCACCACATTGCCACTGTGGTCAGAAAGTCCTTTTATGTGGCACATCTCATTACTAAGGGTTTTGCATCCAGGAAGAGAGGTCATTGTTTCCCTCTACTCTTCGCTCATTAGGCCAGTCATCGAGTACAATGCCCCATTTGGCATGTACCTCACTAGACACCTGCAACAACTGGAGAGACCGCAAAAGTACCTAACAAAGAGGATTCTAGGCCTTAAACACTTATCCTATATGGACAGACTCAAAAACTCCCAACTATTCTCTGTGTCATATTGCCTACTTAGAGGTGATCTCTACTTGACTTACAAAGCCATGTCTGACCCAGCTCTGTTAGAAATGCTACATCTAAAGAAATCCCAATCCCTCCGCACCACACGCTCCAGAGACCTCAACCTCATTACCACAATCAACAGAACGTGCTGTAGGAACAGGTTCATAACCCAAAGACTGCCCATGCTATGGAATAGACTTCCCATATATGTCAAACAGAACACCTCACTGGCCCTCTTCAAGAGAAATCTTGATGAGTGGATGGGAAATAGAAAATTCACTGCGGGGATCACTCCATTGGCTCTACTTGACAGAGGCACTGGGAACTAAGGTCGGGTGGCACAATGCCAGGGTAATCCTATGGGCTAGGCTTGTAAAGGCTCCAGGGCCATTAGCCTAGTACACACATATGAACCTATTCCTGTTGTAGTAGTGCTAATTACAGGATTTATGCTGTAGGAAATCCAATGTATAGCCCAATTTCTAGAGCTTAGCACCCTTCCCCTCCAGGCCAGATGAACACCCGCCTCCAGAAGATGTCAGTGCATCTCTAGGATAAAGTGGGCATCTTCCCACCCCATCTTTAGTACTTTCTTGGAGCAGTATCAGTCTCTTTAATCTGGTGTTTTTGGCCTGCGCCCCTTCCTATCACAGATAATTACCCCATTTAGGAAACCATCTTCTGTCTTTATGTATATATATTTTTGTACCTCCTTTCTATTAAAGGAGGATCAAATGAATGTTGTTTTTGCAATGTGTCCACAAAAAAAAAAAAAGAAAATACATATGTGCATGCAACAGACAGTTTTGGGGTACAGTCACTATGTCCATAAATGTAACACCTGTCAAGGCTTTAGTAATGAGGCACTTAGTTTTGAAGAAAATACTCCCTTCTGCTATCTAAAAGAAGAAGCTTGAGGCCTTGGCCCATGCTCTAATCTCATCAGGTAGTTCATTGCCACTCATGGGCAACCCCCCCAAGAAAAAGTAAATGTTTCAAGGAGAAAAGGGACACTACAGAGTTCCTGGAGCTTCAGCTTGAGTGCAGGGTCTAGTGATGCACCTTTGCAGCTCCTAGCCTACATGCCCAAATTATCCAGGGTCACTGGTATTCCCCCTGTAGAGGTTGCCATTAATTAAGGCATGTCCTCCCAAACTAAAGGACTTCATGAAGACATATATCCAGCCACTCCTTTGCAGGTGGACATATCTGACACCCATTTCAATGTATCCAAAAGGGAGGATGGGTACCCATTTGATTGTATTAATTAAGATGTCTGTGGTAGGTAGGAAGTGGTTGAGACCCTATGCGTGGACCCAGGCACGTGGACAGAAACCCCAGACAAGAGGGCCAGAAATCAAAAACAAGATGTCCACCCCAGCAAGCTGAACTAATTGGGCTTAAGGTAATAAGTTGAACCTTGCAATCCATCCCAAGCTTTTCCCCAAGAATTGTTCTCCCTGATGTTCTTCATCTCACATTGCTGCAGTCCTTACATATGGGTAGTCCGCTGTCCTCGGTCGGCCCGAATACCAAAGTATAAGGCTGACGTCGGTCAAGGCGCTTAGAACTGACATCAGAACGTCAGGGTACAAAAGCGCATGACCGACGTCACATCCTCAGTCTTTTTTGCCGCATGGTCCGATGCAGAAGCAGCGTTGCAAGTGCCGTTCGGCGTTCTGAAATTTTTCGTGTTCGGAGTTTCAGACCGAATCAAAGTTGGCTAAGTACCCCGTTGGGGAATATTTTGGTTTTTTCTTGCCTCAGTGTTTTACCGGATGTCAGAAAAAGTGAATAACTGTATTTCTTGTGGGAAACAGATACCGCATAGGGATTATCATTCTTTGTGTATTCCTTGTTTGGGGCCTGAGCACGACGTTGTTGGGTGTCGCTTTTGTGCTGGATTCAATAAGCGCACTATTAAGCGAAGGTTAGATTGTGCTAGGCTGGTCTTCGGGAAGCGGTGCAATTATAATATGCCGTCGGATTCTCCGGCGCCCGCTTCTTCGAAGAAGCGCAAAGACAAAGCAGTTAAACCCAGGCAAGAAGAGTCGTCCGTTCCGGACGTCGGTTCTTTAGAGGCGTCAGTGGAACCGGTGGTTCCGACGGAGGCTTCTCTGGAGTCCCAGGGGGAGACTTTGATATTGCAGGATGTGGCCTCTCAGGAGGCAGGTCAGGCTGAAGGGGCTTCCCAGGTTACTGTACTCCCCTCCCTTCCTAGGGTGGTTAGGCCCTCTCCTTCTGTTTCCAAGGCTTCTCCCAGAGGCAGGCCAGGTTTAGCTTCTGTTGGGGTCTCTCCTAGTGCAGCAGGGTCTGTGCCCAAGAAGCACATGCTTAAAATGGCAGAAGATTTGATTACTCTGATTAGAGGTTCTTTGCCCCCTCCTGATAAGAGGCCTAGGGTGGAGCCAGACTTGGGGAGTTTTGAGCAGGCTTCGGATATTTCTGAGTCTTTGGCTGAAGACTTGCAGGAGTACTCTCCTTATTCTGATTCTGATGCAGATGATTCGACTCCTTCTGCTTCTCCTCCAGAGGATTTTTCTTTTTCAGAGACTCTTCATTCCATGAGGGAACATTTTAAGTGGGAAGGTCAGGACTTCTCTGATTCCAGGAAAAGGCTTAGGGAATTCTTGCTTTTACCCCAGCATAGGCCCTTGGCTATACCTCCTGTTCTGGATGTTGTGGAAGATGTGTTTGCAGAGGCTTCACTTAATCCTGATTCTCTGCCTCCTGCTCCTGTTAAACCGGATAGGTATTACAGGGTGCCTGAGGCTCATAAATATCTTTATAAGAGTCCTAGGGCGACCCAGAAACTGTTAGTCAGGGACCTAAGGGTGTCAAGGCCTCTGTTGTAAAAATCCGGTTCCTCCAGATAAAGAGGCCAGAGCTTTGGATAGATGGGGAAAGAAAGTCTATACATCTTCTACCCTAGCTATGAGGGCTTTGAATTGCCAGTTTCATATGTTGAAATATCAAAACTATCTTCTTTCTCAATTGAAGTCTAAGGTGGATGCTCTGGCGGAAGGCATTGAGTGTAAAGAATTACAAGATTTGGTGCATGTTTCAGAGCAGGTGGGTAAGCATTCTTTACAATGTGGTTTTGATGCTGTACAGGCCTCGTCTAGAGTGGCTGCCACTGGTTCTGTTCTTCGCAGGCACGCATGGCTGAGGGATCAGAATTTATCTGACCATGTTAAGACAAGGATTTTGGATGCTCCTTTACAGTCTGATGTGTTGTTTGGTTCACCTGTGGAGTCAGTCTTGAAGAAAATGGAAGACAAGGCTAAGTCCATGCAGGCTGTTAAAGATTTTTTGCAAGTGCAGCCTCCAAAGTTTAGTAGGAATTGGCCTGCTAAGGGGTGGATGTATCCTTCTTATGATTCTCAGTCTAGGGGTAGATCTAGACGTGGTAGGGGCAGAGCTCAGAGTTCTTTCAGACCTAGAACAGGGAGTTCACCTGCACAATCTTCGGGTGAGGGCAGGGGCCAGTCCTTTCGTAAACAGGCCCAATGACCTACCTTTTCAGCTGCCAGATCCTTCTTGCCTGGCAGCTCCTTTGGGAGGAAGGTTGGCACTCTTCAAGGAAAATTGGAATTTGATTACCCAAGACAAATGGGTATTGGATATCATACACCGAGGTTACAAGTTTTATTTCCATACCTTGCCTCCTTTCAAAGGCATGCCGGACGTTCCTCCTCAGCAAAGACTAGAGGCTCACAAACAAATTTCTCTGCTACTTCAAATAGGGGCCATACAACCGGTCCCTCTGCCAGAAGTGGGCCTAGGATTTTATTCTCGCCTGTTCCTAGTACCAAAGAAAGGGAACACGTGGAGACCAATCTTGGATTTATCTATCCTCAACACATATCTGGACATTCCCAAGTTCAAAATGTTGGCGTTACAACAGCTTTTACCTCTGCTGGGCAAAGATCACTGGATGGTGACTCTGGATCTCAAGGAGGCTTACCTTCATGTTCCTATCAGGCTCAGTTGCAGAAAGTATCTGCGTTTTGGCTGGGACTTCTCATTATCAGTTCTCTGCATTGCCCTTTGGCTTATCTACTGCCCACAGTATTCACGAAGGTTCTGGGTCCAGTGATAGCTTTCTTCAGGCTAAGAAGAATACAGATCTATCCTTATTTGGACGATTGCCTGATTCTGGCCCAAGGAAAGGACGAGCTTCTTCATCATTTACAGTATGTGATAGCAGTGCTAAGATGCCTGGGGTATTCTGTGAACGAAATAAAGTCCAGTCTAGTACCCTCTCAGGACATGTGCTTTCTGGGTGTGAGACTGAATACAGCATCCCAGATGGCCTTTTTGACCCCGGACAAACAAAAGAATCTTTCTCTTTACTTCCATCAATTGTCTCATCAGTCCAGGCTGACTGCAAGGACAGTCCTTCAAGCCTTGGGGTTCATGGCATCTTGTATTCTGGTACTTCCCAATGCCAAATTGCATATGAGGAAGCTACAATGGTATCTCAAAAATGTATGGACACAGCACTGCCAAGATATGGACACTGTCATTCAGATAATACCTTGCATTCAAAAGGAATTTTTGTGGTGGGCTCAGGAATGTCACCTAAACAAGGGACTCTCTGTGACCCGGCCAGAGGCGAGTCAGATTCTAACGACAGATGCCTCAGACAAAGCTTGGGAGCTCATCTAAATGGAAAGTGGGTACAAGACACGTGGCCTGCCAGACTTCAACATCTGCATATCAACTTGAAGGAGATGTTAGCAGTCCAATTTGCATTAATAGCTTTCAAGGATTTACTTCTTCCAGGGCAGGTGTTGGTTCTAACAGACAACACAACTGTCATGTGGTACATCAACAAGCAAGGGGAACGCATTCTTATCCTCTATGCAGACAAGCAATGATTTTGTGGGAGACTGCTCTCAGTTTACAGCTAAATCTTCAGGCAAGGTTTCTGCCGGAGCACAGAACTCCTTAGCAGATGTGTTGAGCAGACAAATTATGGATCCCCACGAGTGGAAATTGGATCCTCATGTATTTCAGAAATTGACAGTGTTATGGGGAACTCCAGACATAGATCTGTTCGCTTCTCCACTAAACTACCAGCTGCCAAAGTTTTGCACAAAAAGGTTTCATCCCACAGCTTGGAAAGTGGATGCTCTCTCATTCAATTGGAGCAATCTTCATGTGTATGCCTTTCCACCTCTGCCTCTCCTCCCAAAGGTACTCCTGAAGGTCAGACAGGACAAGCCAAAGATGATTTTAATAGCTCCAGATTGGCCTCGACAGCACTGGTACCCATTACTGAGAAGTCTGGTACAGGAGCCTCCATGGCCTTTGCCTTCGATTCCACACCTGCTGTCTCAGGAGAACAGTCATTTACTCAATGTCAAACTTCACTCTCTACATCTAACAGCCTGGCATATTCTGTTTTAAGCCCTGGAAGGTCTCAGCTTCCACAGCAAGTTTTGAATGTTATTTTGGAGGCCAGAAGGCCTAGTACAAGGAAAGTGTACGCAGATAAATGGAGGAGGTTTTTATTTTGGAGTACAGCAAAGGAATTTGATGTTTCTAAGCCTAATTTAAGTGTGGCTCTTCAATATCTTACTGAGTTACTGGACAAAGGTTTGTCCTTCTCCTCTATTAAGGTTCATGCTGCAGCAATTTCTGCTCACTATGACTGTGACCCACCATTGTTTTCTCATCCTTTGTTTAAGCAGTTTCTTAGAGGGGCAAAGAATATAAGACCCCCACGTAGAGCTCCTACTCCTGCTTGGGATCTCAATTTTGTGTTGGAGAAACTCACTCTACAACCTTTTGAGCCTGCAGCTACGGCCGAGTTGAAATATTTATCATGGAAGACTGCTTTTTTGTTGGCCATTACCTCTGCAAGAAGGGTTTCTGAATTACAGGCCCTTATGGCGGTTGAGCCTTTCTTAATTTTCCATAAGGATAGGGTATCTTTATGGTACTAATCCTTCCTTTATGCCTAAAGTGGTTTCTAGTGTGGCTTTAAACCAAACTATTCATTTGCCTACTTTTATGCAAACCCCAAAATAAAGGGGAAAAGATTTTGCACACTTTGGATATACACAGGCAGTTGCGATATTATTTGAGCAGAACTAAAGGGTTCAGGCAGTCTCAGCAGTTATTTGTTTCATTTGCTTTGGGTTCTCAGGGCAAGCCTGTTTCAAAACAAACTATTTCTAAGTGGATTGGGTTTTGTATTGCTTTCTGTTATTCCCATCATGGTAAGGAGATTCCAGCTGGGATTAGGCCTCATTCCACTAGGGCTACTGCCACTTCTACAGCTTTTTAAGGGGTGGCAACTAAAGATATTTTGGAGGCAGCTACTTGGAGTTCAGTGCATACTTTCTCTAAGCATTACCACCTTCCACTTTACTCTAAATCTAGGGCTGGTTTTGCCACTGCAATTTTACAGGGCATTTTGGCAGCTCCTAATGCTTTATAGTTTTGCCATCCTCCCTTACCTCTGCTTTGGGATTCTACCCATATGTAAGGACTGCAGCAATGTGAGATGAAGAACATAGTACAGTTTTGTACCTACCATAAATGTAGATGTTCGAAGATCCACATTGCTGCAGTCCAATTTACCCTCCCTCCTTCCCCTCTGTAGTTAGAGGCGGTTGTGTGGTTTGGGTTGTGAGTATTCTAAATATTGTAAATAGGATTAGTGCAGGGGTGGTTAATTGGTTTTTTGCTGTCTTTTGGTTTTGGCCTTTCTTTTTAGGGCCTTCTGACATCTGGGGCAAGAAAAGACTGAGGATGTGACGTCGGTCATGCGCTTTTGTACCCTGACGTTCTGATGTCAGTTCTAAGCGCCTTGACCGACGTCAGCCTTATACTTTGGTATTCGGGCCGACCGAGGACAGCGGACTACCCATATGTAAGGACTGCAGCAATGTGGATCTTCGAACATCTACATTTATGGTAGGTACAAAACTGTACTGTTCAGGGACTCTGAGTTTTTGTTGAACAACCCTTAGTGTCTAGAGTTCCCTTCATCAGGGGAGAGAGGAAACTGTCCACAGAGGGATTTAATTTGCTCTGAGACTGGAGACAAAGACCTGGCTTATGTTCCCAAATATTTGAAGACACCATGACCTCTGCATCTCCTATAGAATTTATCTTGTTTGGAGGCATCCTCTACAACATGAAATAACACTTCAAATGTGAAACCAAAGATGAGTCTGATGCCTGAAATGTTCACTTTGATGACCTGGGTCTGATCTCTCCAAACTTGTGGCAATTACCTGCAGTCTTTGCAGTTTTAGAGGATGCTTTCTTGACTGCCTCAAAGAAGCGGAACTCCCCATCAACACCCTGCCCAGAGGAAGGTTGATAGGATCTGTAGGGTTTGGGAGTTCCACAATTTTTGTAGAAGAAATCCTAAAGCTGATTCTACAATGGTGTGTCCGGATGCAGAAAAGGAAGGAGTCCAAATTAATTCCTGTTATTAATACTTCTGATGACTGGGAGAACAGTCCTTGAGTGCTTTGGAAGGACAGTATGTACTCAGCCACCACCGCCTTTGGGGTACATAGTTGTCAGACACACATGACCAATTATCAAGCTGAACTCCTTAGCCAGTGGAGGGAAAAAAACGGGGGGGGGGGTGTTTAGCAAAAATCTGAGGTCAAAACTGCTGGAATTCACTCGCACTATTGTTCGGGTGGTTAACCAGTTCCTTAAATGAGGATATGTTGCACCAGATGCAGTTTCCAGTGCAGCAACCAGGGTATTTGTTATCAGAGGAAGTATCTGTCTGAAGTTTCAACTCTACCAGAGTTGAGAATATCAAGGTGCATATGTTAAATCCACCATTTGACAAGGAATGGGCCATTGGGGGTCCCTCACAGCAGAAGTATTCCAGAAGTTGGAGGGGAGGGGGGGAGATTATGCAGTCTGTGGAACCACTTTTTTACCCCCTTTACTGAGTATGACATGAGTTATCCAACATAGACCTGGATCTGTTATTGAACACAAGGCGGGGATAAGCAGATGAAAAGAGGAAAGGGACAGCACAAAAATAAGTAACCCTGAGATGAGGGGGAAGTATGGGGGCTCTTGGGGCCACACTACATAAAGGGAGAAACCATGACTAATGAGAGTTTCTCCCTCCACCTTTTCTCCAGTCCATATCCTCATAGTAACTCCTCCCCAGCTGTCCTTCCCAGAATAGGAGGCAGGTAGGCTCAGTTCTCCGGAAACAAGGAAACCATCACAAAAGGTGAATGAGTCCTGCAAGTGGGTACCCTAGGGGTGTAGACTTAAATTTCAAGCAAAGCTAGAGATGGCAGGCATTTCACCAGTACCAGAACACCTTCTCCAGCAAGATGTGACAGAGTCATGAGAAAAAAAGAACTGAAACAAAGGGCTCTACTCAAGGTTATTCCTAGTGCTGAAGAATGGGGAACCCTGTTCATCCATTCTAATTCTCAAAACCTGAATAGTTTCCTAATGGTCCCAAAATCTGAAATGCTAACATTGCAGACTCTTACCACTTCTCAGCAGTCACTCTGGACTTCTCAAATTCCTGCAATTACATATATGCCAAATCATAGGATTAATTTAAGAGTTAAGCTGTGTATTGTTAGGTGAATCATCACTTGGCTTAAAGACAGAATACAGTGTGCAAATATCTTTAGAAATCTGTCCAAGTAAAAATGAATGCAGTGGTGCCCTGGGGTTGATCCTCTGCCCAAACTTTGTTTAATGTAGTCATTTTATCCCATCTTTTTCTGGTATATAGAGACAACTCCATAATAGAATGCATAGATGCTAATAAAGTGGGTGGCATCATTACCTCTTGCCTTCACGTGGATCTGTTCATCACCTAGTTAGGTAATACTAATGCCTGGACTAATAATGTGGATTTCAAATTTAGCTTTAGAAATGCTAAACTTTGGTCTTTATGCCACTCTTATTAGTTAATAACATTGTACATGCAAATGTGCCAAATGATCTAGGAAACCTAATAAATGGTAACTTATCTTTTTAATGTTTATTTATTTGATAACTTGGATAGATTGCTGATCTCCATGCACCTTTTTCAGACTTGGCCCAAGTGCACTACCAGGTTGTGATTTGCTCAGTAACACATTTAGGCAATGAAGGCTGAGGGACTCAAACCTTGCACCAATGGACCACAGGTAAACAGCTTCTTGACAATGCATTAATCCTCTGGGCCAACTGGCAGATAAAAATGGCATATGAAGATCATGCTCATTGTATTCCTAGCAGAACCCTAAAGCAGATGGGGACATGTTTGCCTGTGACAAGTCGGGACCCATCTGCAATCATTCTTTTATACAAGAGTTATATGTCCACTTCCGGAATATTATTCATTGCATATACTGTAGCAGACGTTAACCTAAAATATTCTAAACCAGATTCACAAAAAGTCTGACTGTGTCAGATCTTCAAATAATTTGTCATTAAGATCTACAAAATTGAATTATGTCATACCTTTAGTTAAGACTAGACAGAAAAGTAATTTCCTTAAGCCTATTTCTAGGCTTTGGAACAAGGTTCCCCATGCAGTGAGATCTCATTCTTAGAAATCTTTAAGAGAAGCTTTGATTCAAGAGAGCACTAGAAAATACGATTAAAATGTTGCAGAGTCTGCATTCCTCTGTGAACTTAGGATCTGAATGCAGGAAATCCAACATATGAAAGTTTTAACTGTCAAGTAAAATAAATGTCTTTAGTGTGTGTATCACCACAGTGTTAATTTCTCGCACAGGAATTTCCACTCTGGGTGTTTTACAGTCCATTTATGCAGGTTTTTCATGCTGTTCAAAACAAAGCATCTATGAAATTGCATCCTTTTGTTCTGTTAAAATTTACTCCTCATGTTCTACCAAAGAAGTGTGCACACAGCTCTAGTTCAGACTTATGGGCATACAGTCCACTTGCTACTGACATTAAATGTTTCTTAGGTGAATTTATGTGATTGTATAAGTTCTCAGTTAAAAGAACCCACAAGTACTGTTTTGTTGCCAGTTATTCAACTCTGGTGCAGTCTGCATTTCTTTGAGGTCTTCCTCAGTTGGCTTTAAAATGTGTTTAAAAAGTTTTATATGGTTATTTTAACAGAAACTGACACAACCTAGTTGCATACTAGTATTTTTACAGCAGCCAGTTGGAATGTTTACATTCCTGTTCTATTTTCATACCATTTAATATCATAAGCTTTTTATAGTTTTGTACAGTTATGCTCTTCAAAAAGTGTACAAATTTAAATGCAACTCTTTTGCACAGTTAACACTTTATATTTCTTTTGATGTTTGATATAATAACTCTAAATGTAGTTTGTCAGGCTTATTTCTGTTTACTGCATCCAGTCCAGTTCAAGTCCCTATAGTTATTTTGTAGTAAAGATTTTGAATTAATTCACATGACTGGAACATGTTGATGTTTAAATTAAAAACTGGAGGCAAAGCAGAAATATTCTGATATCATTTAAGGCATGCCGCGGTGGTGCAGCAGTTAGCGTTGTTGCCTTACAGCAAAAGGTTCTCTGGTTCGATTCTCAGCTGGAGTGCCTTCTGTGCCGAGTCTGCATGTCCTCCCCACAGTCGAATGAATTTAAAGACATGCAGGTAGGTGCATGCGTGTCCCTTCCTTGAAGGTTGGACTCCGGGCTGGCAACTCGACACTGTAAAAATTCACTGCCAATCATTAGCGGACCAGAGTTCTGCTGTGGCGACCCCTAACTGGGAAAAGCTGAAAAACAGTTTATTTAAGGCATGCTAAGTACCCACATGGCTCAGTTTACTTCCTTGAGGTTAGCCGTCAACAAGAGGCCTGGGAAACCACATTTAGTCAGAAAACCAGAGGATTTGTACAGTCAGCACACAGGTAGGAGAATGAGCATCCAAGTCACCATCCATGGTAGGTTATACTTAGGGTGGGTGTGTCTTATTACAGGTAGGTGGGGTTACACAGGAGATCTGACTTGCATTTGGGTGTTTAGCTGGAGACTTCCTCCACGGCCTCCTTAGTTGGGCTTGCTTATGTGAATGTGTAACCACTTCCAAATCTTCTGGGTAAGGACACTCCCATAAGTGGATTAGACCATCACTGTTTCCACCAGGATTGGAGAACCAAAACTCTCTACTCACTTGCAACTTTCATTGCTATCTCTTTCAGAACCTGTGTGTGTGTGAGGGGGCTCAGGTAAGGCTGCATTGTGTTACTGAGCCAAGACTGCTGTTAAATTTGGAAACCAATAATGTGGTTCATTGGAATTCACTCAGAATTATCTTTGAAAACTGATAGCAACAGTGATAGAGTCTGAGTAAACATACAGCGTTGATCTGATGCTGTTTCTGCAGGCTGGCAACAAAGATCTTTACCTTCACTTTTGGTCTTCCCAGTGCAGACTCCTCTGAAATGAGGTGATGCCATGAAACTGTTCTGTGATGTGCTACAATAATTCTCTTGAACATGTTGAAATATAAAGGTGGAGAAACTTTCTGTATATCTGTAACAAGGTAAGTCTAATTTTGGTAGAATATTGCCAAGTGTGATGTGACATGGTCCTGCAAACTGCTGGTTTGTGACTGTTGACATCCAGTTTAACAAAACTGCTGTGCTGAGGATTACAAGAAAGATTTTTTTCCTCCTTGCAGCCTATCCCCTATACTGGATAGTCTGCTTTTAGCTACCAGACCCCATATTTGGGCTCACTAGAACAGCTAATTAGGTTAGCTTCTGGAAATTGGAAGAAATTTAAAAAAAATGTCATTCACTGAAGCAAACTTTCATTTTAACTTGGCTACTGTCAAAAGTGACTTGTACCGTGGCCATCACCATCTGGGTCTCTTGCATAGCCCCTCATTCATTTTTGAATGCAAGAGTTTTTTTTCCTCTTGGCCTCTACCATCGATCAGGTCTTGAGGCCTCTTCTTACTACTGAAAAATGTGATAAAAAAGGGGTATGGCATTCCAGTACAGCACCATTCTAATGATTGGGGTTGGGGATGTTTTTCATTTTGACCATTTCTTCACCCTCCCCAGATGCTCCTAGCCATGCAGTGATATTGTGGTCATGCTTGTTATGTGTCCATGAAATATTCAGCTATCCTCTGCTGCAGATGAGATGACCTGCCAATACAGAGAGTAAGTGAATGAGAGACACACACTTTTATTTGGTTGCACTAGAGTTCTGTCTCTACAAAGGGTGGTGCTTCAAGTGGGAACAAACTTGCAGACTCCCTAAAATAGAGAGAGAGCTGAAAGGGCAGCTGTATAATTTCTCCACCTGACTCATTGGTATGACAGGGGAGGTTCTCTCTCTCTCTCTCTCTCTCTCTCTCTCTCTCTTCCATTCCATTGACAATGTAAGAATTCACTGAAATATGCTGGTCTTGTGTACAGCTAAAAAGCTGCTACATTATCATGGTCAAAAGTGGATGGTGAGGTATGTCATGTGGTTTGACATGAGCTATGTTTTGGTCACTTCCTTCTTCGTCTCAGCTCACTGCATGTTCCCAGCTGCTCTCTTACATGCCTTCTCTCTTGATATAAGTCTGCTATCCAAATGATTACTTCCTGATAGTTATAGAAGGAAATTAGATTCTTGTTAATGGGACTACCACACTGTGCTTTTTATGGAAAGTAGAGGGTATCATGCTTTCCTGTTATGCTGGCCTTTTTCAGAAGGATTATTTGGATGGGTCAGAATATGCAGTGACATTAAAGCATCCCCCCCCCCCCCGGGGTATCTGTGACAAGGGCTGCTGGAGAACATTACAATAGAAATTATGCATTTAGCCTTTGTCAGTTTTGTGGTCAGAGCCATGTTACCTCACCTTAGTTAAAACTGTGCTGCTGAATTTATTTTGAACAGGTTGTCATTGTTTTGCAGGTCACCCTTATAGTACATGATTGTTGTATATGAGACTAGTGCAATTTCCATTCTTTGCTGTACTAACTGTCAGCTGCATGTCTTTGTGTTGATTTCTTATCTGCTGCGTTCCACTTAAACTGTACTATTCCTTTTCCATCTGCTTGTCTTTCTGTTTTTTGCACCCAACTAATAATTGCACATTAACCCCCAACTTACTTACTGGGTCTCCACCAGCCGCACCCTTTCCTCTTGAACCTTATGGAACGTGCCGTGGCTAAGAGGAGCAGTGAGATGAGGTCATGATATGGGTCAAACTATACTTGCCTGCATTTGCTTAATCCCCTCGGACCCTTGAATGTAATTACTTGAACAAGAAACTCTGTCTCCATCTCAGTTTCTCTCTGTCTGTCTCTGTCTCTGTCTGTCTGCGCGTGCTGCTGCTGCATGCATCCTTCCAAGATATAAACCAGTGTCCCATATTGTGCAGTAGTCTCTCAGTTCCTATTCCCTGAGCTTTACTGGGGGAGGGGGGTAATAGTGTATTACTGCCTTTCTGAGGTCAATATAAATAGTACTTGTCAATTTTAGCAGAGTCCATGTGATTTTTGAGGGGGGGGGGGTGATATACTTGTGCTAAGCCTTTTTGGGAGTCTTGCTAATACCCTCATACAAGGCTGGCCACACAGCTTAGGAACAGCATTCATTAGCTCATGTACTGACTTCCCAAGCGTCCTTGAAAGTGTTGAAAGCAGTGAAATGCACCTATATGATTTTGCAGTGTTCTGTAGTTTTATGGAGAGGTAAGAACGGATGATTTATGTACGTCAGGGATGGATCCATTCATACCTCTCAACTGTGCAGATTTTCACAGAATATCCAGGTTTTTGCCTCATGGTTTTAGTTTGTTCATAAAATTTGTGGCTTTCTGGCAAATCACTGAGGATGTGAAGGCACTAAATGACCGACAATTGAGATTCATACTGTTAAATTGCATTTTTTTAAGGAAATACAAAACCTGTTAAACGGATGATTTATGTACGTCAGGGATGGATCCATTCATACCTCTCAACTGTGCAGATTTTCACAGAATATCCAGGTTTTTGCCTCATGGTTTTAGTTTGTTCATAAAATTTGTGGCTTTCTGGCAAATCACTGAGGATGTGAAGGCACTAAATGACCGACAATTGAGATTCATACTGTTAAATTGCATTTTTTTAAGGAAATACAAAACCTGTTATTCTAGCAACTGTTTAAGTTTATAAGAGCAATATTTAAAAATTTTCCCTATTTTGGAGTCTTTGCCCCCCCCCCCCCCATTATTTGAGGCTTTGCCCAGATTTCTTGCTCCAAGAAGTCGAGAGGTATGATTAATATACATTAGTCTCACAGAAACGAATATACCCCAAAGTTATGCAAATTTTGGGAACAATTTGTTGGAAATACAAAAACTACTGGCTCCAAAATGGAAAAACAGGAATACTCCTCAAAAGAAACACATAGAGCACTGCTGTCGATGCCAAGCTTTCTTTATTAACACATTCTGGTACCTCGGCCCCACTGGCAAACATCTAGGAGATGTTAGAAATAAGAGATTGGATTAGTCCAGTGGCACAGCACTTTTGCAGCACACATGGAGGTCATATAGATAGTTTTTTCTTTAGTGTACTGGCAAAGCCATATGGTGAACATAATTTGGGGGTGATGAATTTAAATGGAAGTTAGTTCAGTTGGAATCAAAATTAATAGTTTATTTTGGCACTTTGTTCCCGAAAGGTCTTAATTTAGAAATAGAGTGGGGTATTTAGTGGTTATTTGCTATTAGGGAATAACCAGGACTTTAATGCAAACATTCAACATATAGACCAATGAAATAAAATATTGAGGAAAAATAAAATTAGCATATCCATAAATATAAATATATGTATAAAAGAAAATATTTAAGTCATTATTTAGCATCTTAATAGGGCTTAGGGTGGTTGCAATTGATTTTTTATGAAATGTGTATGTCTTTATAGTGTTTAATATAAACAAAATGAAATTATTAAATGAATTTGATACAAGTTTCTTGGTAATGCATTGTGAGATATATTTTCTTATATAGTAACATGGTTTATAGTTCACTTTTGTTAATTGTTAAGTGTTAGTGTGTTTTGTGGCGGGGCGCATCTCTGTTTTACAATGAAGTATGTTTAAACAAAGCTAATTAATGTTTTTTAATTGATTAATGAATTTATTGGTTGAATTAAGTATGGTGATGGGAGTATAAAATCCTGCCTTATGTGTATGAATTTATTCCATTGAAGGCCGGTGGGGCCGAGGTACCAGAATGTGTTAATAAAGAAAGCTTGGCAGCAACAGCAGTGCTCTGTGTTTCTTTTGAACAATTTGTTGGAACCTGTTGTGCCATGATTTGGAATTTTTCGTGCACTGTTTTCCCCTTCTAAATGTAATTTGTGGAGGTGGAAGAAACTGAATGAGAGCTTGAGAGCTCAGACATTTTCTCCTCAGTATTCTAGTGGCAAATTGGAGTTTTGTTTAGTGGCACATTTCATCACTTTTCAAACTCTTCTGCTTTGCAGGGTACTGTTAATCCATTTTTGTCATAGAGGGTAATCACAGTGCCAGCAGTTTCCTGATATCCATAAGCTTTACTTCCTTCTGAAATATTTTGGTTTAACGGGAGAAATTAAATCTTTGCTTAAGGTACAGAGCTTTGGCTTTCTTTTTCATTTGCTTGCATTTGCGTCTGAGTGCAAAATATCCATTCCAAGTTGTCTGGTTCCTAAGGATCCTGTGTGACATCTGTGATGCATTTTGACACAATGGAAAATTTTTTTTTTTTTTTTTTTTTTTTTTAAAGTTCCCTGGTGAATCAGAAGGCGGCCATGCTGTCCCTTTGCTTTTTGCACGTGGGAAATATTTTTCTGTCATTGGCAAGAAAATGCTTTATAGGTTCTCTATAAGGCCATGCAGTCCTGGACTCCATTTGTGATCTGATTGGTGACCATTTTGTAGTTACAAGCATTGTAGTCATTTTAAGAAGTTTATTTTGCTTTAAAGTATGGCGGTTGATTATGGGTTCTCATATATTTGCTTTTTTGGTAAGTGTCTGTCACTAAAATAGGCAAATATATGACCAGGTAGCTCAGAGGATGTCTCTAGGGGAATACTGAGGGTCCAGTCCAACAATGACTGCCTTTCTGTCATATGACTGTCTTTGGCATACCATACAACAATTTACAGGAAAGTGAATTGACAGGTTATATTATTAACTGTATCTCAGACAGGTTATATTATTAACTGTATCTCAGACATGAAAGTTCTAGTAATAAAAATCTGCAAGATGTCTGAATTGAGGCTGCTTAGCAAAGTAGGTTTTTTTTTTCATAAATGTACCTGTGGATTCTGGGTCTGGGGGAGGAGGAACATCTGCAGTAAGCTAGTGGTTAGCTTTAGGTTACCTTATTCTTCTTACTGTAAGACTATTTTGTACAGTTAGGATTATTATTTAAGTTAGACCTGACTGTGGATAAGGAGAAATTTATACATCGTGCATCTACTAAGAAATACTCTATCGCTCAATTTTGGTCTTGACCTCTGACTGGAAGGCTTAGTCACCCCCCCTTTTTTTTATTTATTTTTTTTGTGGTGTTGCATGGTATGACTTCACCATGTATTGATCATTATTTTGATGCAGTGCACCAGTGATTTTTTTTGTCTAGACTGCTTCCCCACCTTCCACCTGCCAACCATCAAGCCTCCATTAGTCAGACCTGAGCCCTTTTTCTTCAATGCTGGAATTCACCAGAGTGGAAGCTATAGCCATCAGGCAGGGGCCATAATTTAGGTAGCTGTGAGGGTGGTTTCTGCCCTTGTTTGCATCATAGTAATGAGGTCATATGTGCTATGGCCTAACCCCCTCTGTTGGGCAGGGGTGCAGGTGACGTGCATCACTGTAGGGACAATGTTGTATTACTTGTGCAAGGAAAGATTGCCAAGTACAGGTTTATCAGGAGTATGCCTTGCTGCTCTTTTCTGGAAGCTGTGACGTGTGTGTGTGTGTGTGTGTGTGTGTGTGTGTGTGTGTGTGTGTGTGTGTGTGTGTGTGTGTGTGTGTGTGTGTGTGTGTGTGTGTGTAAAATATGATGCATCATTGTACACCTTTGCGTAAGTGGTTTATAAGAACAGCCTGTGACAACCATCTGTACAACCCACTTTCTCTTTCTTAAAAATTGATACTGTTATCTCTATGGTAGAAATCCACTGCTGCATGGCAAATGCCATAGTTAGAGATTTTATGTTCTGTATCAAGTAAAAGTGCTCCTTCAAGGTACTGGAAATCTCAACATTCTCTAAGCTTTGCCACAGAGTTCAGACTATTGTATTCCACTTCTAGAACTTTGATTTAAGCATCTGAGACCTTCCACATCTTACAATGGGGATACACCTATTCACTTAAATGGTACAACTTCATTGAAATTTTCCTTTTTCAGTCTCTGTTTAATTACTGAAGTTTCTGAACTTCCTTCTCTCTTTAATCTGATTTATTTTTCAATCACTATCTTTCTTTTATGGTAGTTGAAGAAGACAATGGAGGCTACTCTTCAGACAATTCAAGACATTGTCACAATTGAGGACTACGATGTATCCGATTGCTTCCAGCACAGCAACTCTATGGAGTCTGTCAAGTCTACCATATCGGAGACCTTTATGAGTAAGCCAAGCATTGCCAAGAGACGGGCCAATCAGCAAGAGACAGAACAGTTTTATTTCATGGTAAGGGACTGCTATAATGAAACAACTTCTTGGAGCATATTGACCTTCATACTTTATATTTTGGCAGGTTTTATTGAAGGTATCAGACTTTTATAAAAGCTCCATTAAACTTCTTAAGAGCTTTTGTACAAGAAGTGAAATAATCTGAGCTTGATTTGTGTGTGCTGTGGGGCAGCCATCTTGCATATTCAGCAGCATTTTGGCAGTAATGTTTCCTGTGACACAGCAGCTGCAAATTATATCTAGAATTTTATCCACAAGAGCATTTTATTTTGAAATATTTTTGATTTATGGGTTTGGAACTTGCAGTGAAATGTTACTTGATGTGCCAAGCATATTATTTTCAAGGGAATAATAGAGTATGTGTGTATGTATACAGATACATGTGTTGCTACATGTGCATTCATTTATTTTTGAAATGAATCCAGGGGCTTTGTAAAATGTGTTCATTCGTATACGGCAATATTTTCTTCTGGAAATGTTTAGACTGCTTTCAGAGAATAACGTTTGTTGTGCACATGTCAAGGTATAACAGACACACAGCTCTCAACTATCCATCTTTTTGCCTCATATTTTTAGTCTGTTGCTCATAAAATTTGTGATTTTCTGTGACATAACTGAGAAATTAAGTCACTAAATAATGACGAAGAGTTGAGTTTTAGACATAATACCCTTCAGAAAATGCATGCTAATGCAAAACAGTTATTTTATTAATGTTTTAAGTTGCATGAGCAATATTTAAAATGTGTCCCTGATTTTGGACCTTTGCCCCCCATTATTTTTGGCTTTGTCCAGATTTCTTGCACTGAGAAGTTGAGAGGTATGAATTATTTTGTTTCCTTGAACCATGTCCTGTAGTTTCATTTCTAGCAGATAGATATTTAAGAACAACTGTCACTGAAGTCAGATATCTCAATTTTTCCCATTTAGGGATTCTACTGCATAATGGTTAAGGCCTCCACCTCATATCCTCAAGGTACAGGGTTTGATTCTAACTTCTTACATATCTTGCTGTTCAATTCCAGCAAAGCACAACATTATGGGGGTGAGTTTAACATAATGGTTAAGGTATTTACCTCATAGACGCAGACTACAGGGTTTGATTCTAACCTCAAGATATTGGATAAGCTTATAGTGGTGCTTCAGAGCAATCAGCCTAGCATTAACCTATGAACTTATCAACAATGTATTTTATTTACTTGCGTTTGATTCTGGGTACGTGATGGACGTGTATGGTAGGACAGTTGTGCATTGCATAGTATTGTCATCTCACAGTATGATGTTATCTGGTTCGATTCTTGGCTGGAGCACATTCTGTATGGAGTCTGCAAGGTTTCACTGGGTTCCCATGGGTTTCTTGCAACATCCCAAAGATGTGTGTAGATGGATTGATGACTCCCATATTGACTGTAGATGTGTGTGTGTGTGTGTGTGTGTGTGTGTGTGTGTGTGTGTGTGTGTGTGTGTGTGTGTGTGTGTGTTGGTGTGCGTGTGTGTGACTGCTGGTCACAGGGTTGCTGTAAGAGATGGTTATGACTCTGCAGTGATGTAGGATAGATAGGTGTGTGTACACTAATACTGAGTTTGATTACATAAGAGCTAGAGCAGAATTACACCCAAATCCCTTGTCACGCTAAGTTGTATTTTCATTGGAGTCTCTCTGCCAAGTAGTGATCCAATGCACCTGGCCTTAAGAATCTGCTCTACTCCAGCTTTGTGCAGGTTGGGTCAGGCAATTAAGTGTCTTGAAAACAGCATACCTGTGTCATTTATATAGGGGACTTTTTGCATCTACCTGTTGGCAAAGTAGACAAGTTCACTTTAACAATGAAGGAGCCGAATATTTATTTATTCACAAACAATGAGTCCTGCTCCCATGCATTCCACAGGAACAGAGGAGAGTTTATCGCTTTGGTGTACAGCAGTCATGATTTTCCATATTCTCTCCCAAGTATTCCCATTGCACTGCATTGCTGCAGAAGGAAATGATGTGGCATTTCAAAGTTTTTGCCTTAATTCTGAACTAAGATACACAAGGTACACCGTTTGGGCCAGTTACTGTCTTTGTGGATCCTTTGTCTCACCCGTCATATTCCTATTAGTGCATTTATTGTATTTGCATACAGACTGACCAGAATGATGTAATCAAGGGAAGTAAACGTGCATGCGAAGACCTATAACTTGCATGCGAAAACATATGGCCTTAAGTACTGGGAGTATTCGGTAGCATTTGTGAGGTGCTGTAAAGTATGTGTATTTGCTAAGTCGAGAGTGAAAATGTCAGCAGCTGGCGGCTTTATCCGGGTGCATTCTACAAATGACGTTTTTTCAGTATCACACCACCGCCTTTTAAAAACCTGTTTTGTAATAGTATAATTTTACACAGCAAATTTGCTGTCTCTGTTTGGCTTGCTAAAAAAGTGAATAACACCAGCTTACATGTTAAACTGAATCTTGTGTATTCTTATGCATTGTATTTCAGTAACAACTTTATCTAGTTGGGAAACTAGAACTTTACCATAGGTGAGGATTGCTTAATCCGTCTTGTCTGACAGTTTCCTGCCTTTTTGATAAACAGCGGGTTCTACTTTATTGGAAGGTTATATCTCCATCCCATGCCTCTTGTGAGAATTGTATTGTGCCTTTCCAGTGTATTTTTGTATTTCCTCACTTTTTCTGACTCTGTTACATGCTCTGGAAGACTTTTTGCGAGAAAGTACTTTGTCATACCTGCTGTGAGCAAATCCATCTTTTATCACCAGTCTGTCAGTTACCTGCAGCTGCTGTTTGCATCGGTAACACAGGGTACCATGGTTAAAACATGTATGAACCAGTTCAACACATTGCACATAACTTAAACCATCAAAATTATTGCATTAATAACACACAGAGACTTAAGTTGGATTAAATGTCTGCAGCCATGTGTTTAATAGTTATCTCTGACTGAAACCAATTATTTGGAGATGTGTGCAAGGCAGTAATTTCAGGAATGCCATCTCTTTGCCACTTCCTTCTTTGTACAATTTCTGACCAACAAACAATGGCCTGCATCCAGCATTGATGCATATAACAGACTTCCTGTTTGAGCAAACTAGATCCCCATTTGGAAGATGGCATATGTTGTTCCCACCCAAATGCAGTTTAATGGTATTCCTGGCTGAACCTAACACAGTGGGGACTGGAAGAAACGTTGCTCTCTGTATCTAAGCAGAATAAACACCTTGGAAATTTTTTCTGCAGGGTTTTCTTCCTGCAAACAATGTAATTTAAATTTAAATTGTGACATTTACAGCCCTGGTGCCAGACATCTCAAGTTAAAAATAAGCATACAAATTTACTGTGATTTTTCTCCATTTGGGTACTTCACTGTACTCTGGTAGCCAGGCTAAACCAATGGACTGACAATGCTTAGTAACTCGCTTTAAAACACAAACCAACATACTGCAGCAAGAAGGAGCTAAGGATGGCATTGGATGATGTCTTGTCTTAATGTTACAGACTTGCAGATATCTAGGGTGGAAGACGTCTGATCGATCTGGAAGGAAATGCACCTTCTGTACCAGAAGACCCAGGTATTATCACTACTGCAACAGTGAACATACACAAACATCTACAGTTTGCAAATTCATAACATAACTGTACTTCTAAAGTACATCTCTGTTTGGAAGCCACCTTCCTAATGCAGTGCAAAATGCTTCTCTACATTTAAGTGAGGATCATTTCTGAAAATGAAAACGTTAATTGATAAAAGCTATAATTAGGAGATTTTCCCATTTTTCCAGATAACTGAAATGTTTATGTGCTGTGGTTCTATCTTATTTTGCATTATTTTGGGATTTGAGAATCTTCAGCATAAGTAGATAAAAGCAGTGTATTCTCTTGTTAAAAAAAATGAAGGTATTGCAAGCATGCTGCATTGCTCGTACCGCACAGCAAGAAGTGCAAAACACGTCAATGTCCATGCAGTGTGTTTGCATTCTGACAATTTACACATACAGACAGGTGTGCCCTGGAAGACCAAGTAATAAGCAATTTACACCTGTGCAAATGTTAGTGGATTTCACGTGAATAGTTAATCAGCTGTGGGTTAACTCATTTGCATGTTAATGAGGGCTGATGCAGTTTCAATCTTTTCCAAAGTGCTAATTGCTTCATACAGAAAGCTGTGCTTTGCAAATTTAAAATGCGTGGAGCTCAGGGCAGTGCAGTGAGACAGAGAGTTTTGGTTTCTGCAGTTGTTTGCTTGCCAGTATAATATTAATATCTTTGAGAAACCTTAACATGTTTGTAAATATACCTAGCCCAAATTTGCATCTGATGCTATAACTAGAAGCAAAGTATATAAATAACAGAACTACCTGCAGAAACGTGTATGAAATGTTTAAGATTATTTTCATTCATTTTAATTTGGCTGCATTATGCTGGTCAGATGTAACAAAAAAGCAGCAATTTCTTCCCATTGAACCAGTCAGTGGAGTGGGTTAAATGAACTTTTAGGTGCATGTGCATTTGAAAGATTTGGCTGGTGACAAACCCTGTGTTAATTCCTTAGCTTTTATGTGCAAATAAGGTTCTTTAGTCTCACCTGCCTGAACTCCTACCAGAATGGTACAAGAAGGAAGAACTGTGGAGTGCTATACGAGACAAACGTATTGTAAGCAAATACTGTGAAAATTCAGTAAAGAAGACATGTTTTGCAAGGGGGGGGGGTGGTATGTAACACTGTATTGTGTAGGAGGCATCACCAGTAGAAAACAAAGTTGTCATTTCATCTTTGGTGACAGTTAATAAAACCTTATTTTGTGTGGTATTTGATGCAGTTTGGGCATTTCCCATTTCTGTAGAGAGTTAGAATGGAAATGTTTTAGAAAGAACTAATGCAATTGGAACAGGATATGTACCAGCAGTTAGGTCAAGAGAAGACGGATGAACTTGGGTGTGTACTCTCGTTTAAGGGAACGGGCAACAGTAATATTGCTTCAATTGAATCACCAGGATAAGAGAGGGTAACATATTTCAATGAATCTGGCACGTGCAAGTGAAGGATGCAGTTTAAATGAGTAGATGTCAAAGAACATGTTATATTGTTGACGCCGAAATGAGCAATAACATCTAACAGGTCAGAATTTAATGAGTGTTATGATGAGGTCTGCAGGGGGGGAGGGGAGTCCTATTTTTCTCATGAAATTAATCTGTAATGCTCACTGCAGTGTATCTTGGAAGAATATTTTCAATCATTTGTGGCTTGTGCACTGTCAAAAAGACAAGTTGACTAACACACTCCCATTATCTTAATGTTGACTTGATACATGACTCAGTTTTGAAAAAACTATCTCTTTTATAGGTACTGTTTTCACCAATGTTCCCAAATTTCTGTTTAGTTGGGGACTTCCCACTTCTCACTCCTTCCTAATATATAACCAATCCCCAAGTCACACTACTTTGTAAATGCAGAACTTTTAAAATAGGTTGCTTCTCCCAGTATTTTTGGCATTTTGACATCCTCCCATTTAAACTTAGAGTATGGATTGGATAGATCCAACACTGAAGGATGCCTGCAATGAGTAACTGCTGCAGTTCTGTCATGGCAGAACTCTGAAAGTTCTTGAGCTCCTGCAGTCACTGAAGTGTGAGCCTGTTGTGCCTGGACATCAGAATGTTTTGTGCCAGACTGGAATGATACACCTAACCCTGTGCTACTTAGTTTTTTTTCTGACATATGCATAGTTTGGTCCTCATTCATGACTAGCATCTCTGAAAGTTCTCTCTTTCAGTGTCTGAATTGCAGAAAGCTTGTTAAAGTGTACTGTTGCATTGCTCATGCGTCTGTGTTTTACAGTTTGTCATTTCTGGGTATAGTCCTGATGTTGAAATCTGCAAGTGGTTTGAAAAAAAAGAAGTTATGTCTTACCATAAAGTTCCATCTGTGTTCATCTTCTTTCTTTCATTCATCACTGATGGGTCCGGTTCCAAGCCCTCGGAACTGAGTCGGCCTATTACCAAGCTTGCGCCAGCCAAAAAAACTCTCAAGCCAAGTCGCCCTTCTCCATGTTACCTCAGATCGAGTTTGCTAAGAAAAGGTAAGTAAAGCCGAGGCCACCTCTACGCAAGTACCCTAGGGCACCACTTAGACCCAAAGCATCCCCCAGGAGCCTTTGGAGGGGGAAGGAGGGCGGGAAATGATGAATGAAAGAAGATGAAAAACACAGATGGAACATTAAGACATAATGTCTTTTTATCTGAGGTTGTTAATCTTCTTTCCATTCATCACTGATGAGACAGAATCCCCAGCTACCTTGAGGTCCATGGGCGGCCCTTAAGGAAGAATATTACTGAGTACCATTGAGCCAAAGGCAGCTCTACCTCTGGAGACCAGGTCCAATTTGTAATGATTGATAAAGGTATGAGGCTTAGCCCAAGTAGCTGCTGCGCAGATGTCATCCATGGAAGCCCTGGAGTGGAACACTATAGAAGTTGCTATAGATCTAGTGGAGTGGGCTTTGACTTTTGGCATGGCTTCATTATGGAGGGAATAGGTGAAATGTATGCAGCCCCTTAGCCATCTTGATAATGTAACCTTGGAAACAGCCTCTCCCATTTTGAGTCCTGAAAAGGAAATGAGAAGCTGATCAGATTTACGGATAGGTTTGGTGCTGTCTAGGTAAAATCTCAATTGTCTATGTACGTCTAAAGAATGAAGGTAATACTCTCCTCTATTGGAAAAATTCGGAAAAAAACACTGGTGGATCAATGGACTGGTTAATAGAGAATTCAGAAACAACTTTGGGAAGAAAGGATGGGTTCGTCCGAAGTGACACTCTGTCTTTATGAAAAACCAGGTAGGGCCTCTTGATACACAATAACTGCAGCTTCAAGACTCTTCTGGCAGAGGTAATGCTACCAGAAATAAAGATTTCCAAGACAAAAACATTAGGTCACACTTAGCAGCAGGCTCAAAGGGCTGTTGAATCAAAGACTGGAGGACTGAAGTGAGGTTACATGGTTCCACAGTCTGTCTGAGAGGAGGCCTGAGATGGGAGGTCCCCTTGAGGAAAGCTTTGCAGAGGCGTAGAGAAATAAGAAAGGTGCCATCTATACCATTGTAAAAATTGGAATTTGCCACTAGATGTACTCTTACTGTATAGGCAGAGGCTCCATTGTCAAAAAACGTAGCCAAGTATTGAAGCACTGCAATACCTGGAGCCGAATACAGGTCTAGCATGTTATCCTTGGACCAGATGGGAGAACCTTTTCCACTTATCCTGATATAGTCTTCTGATGGATGGTTTGTGAGAGGCCAGAATGATGTCTCAAACAGGGGAGGAGAGATTAGCTTGCCTGGCAACTAGTGGAAGTGGAGAAACCAAGCTGTCAGCTTGAATCTGGACAGGTTCGGGTGGCTTAACTCTTGGGGTTGAGTAATCAAATCTGGTAGAGGGTCCAGAATCCACGACGAATATACAAGGTGAGGCCAAAGAAAGGGGAACCAAACTTGTCAAGGCCAGAATGGGGCTGTGAGGATCACCTTGCATCTCAACCGAAGAGCTTTCTTTAGAAATTGTGGGATCAGAGGAATGGGAGGAAAGGTGTAGAGAACTCCCATGGGCCAATCATGGATCATAGCGTCCGTCTATGGCTCCACGTCTGGGGGAAGTAGGGCAAAGTAGCTGCTGCACTTCGTGTTTGATGGTGAAGCGAAAAGATCACAGCAAGGCTGGCCCCAGTGGTTGAAGACTACAGACGCCACCTCTGGGTTGAGGGACCACTTGTGGGGCATGAGGATGCATCTGCTTAGTTTGTCCGCAATCACGTTGGAGCTCCCCGGGATATGCGTTGCTATCAAGAAGCTGTTGGAAGCTATCGCCCACTGCCAAATTCTCATGGCTTCTCGACGTAGGGGATAGGACTTGGTTCCTCATTGCTTGTTGATTTACCAGACCACTGACATATTGTCTGATTGAATTGCAATTGTCCCAGAAGGGAGAGCCGAATGGAAGGCCTGCAACGCTAACAGCATGGCTCTCAGTTGCAGAACGTTGATATGCAGGTGGGCCTCTGAGGTGGACCATGTGCTTTGGACAGTCTTTCCCTGGAAATGGCCCCCCCACCCAATCAGGGAAACATCCATGGTCACAATGGCTGTGGGCTATGGGGCGAGTAGAAATGGGCAGCTCCACAGATCTACGTCTGGCCTCCTCCACCAAAGCAGGTCCTGTTTGCAGGAGTTGGTTATTCGAATCTTGTAATCCAGGGGATGCCAGTTGGGGAACCATTGACAGAGAAGGAACTCATTGCAGAATCTGCATATGTAGCTCTGCTAGAGGCATGATTGGAATTGATGCAGCCATAGAACCTAGGGCCTGAAGAACTTCCCTTGCAGAGGCTGTTTGGGAAAGAATCACCCGGAGTTGAAGCCTTAGTTGATGGAGTATTGAACACTGCTCCAATGAACTCCATTTGTTGTGTAGGGATAAGGTTTGATTTCTCCCAGTGTATCGTTATTCCCAAGAATTTTTCCAGAGAGCGAGTATGGTGTAGCGGTGTTACCAGAAGATGCTTGGATGGGGCGGTAAGGAGCCAGTCATCTAGATATGGAAACACTCGGAATCCTTTTAGTCTCAAGTGAGCTGTTACCACTGCCATGCATTTTGTGAACACTCTGGGGGCTGTAGAGAGACCAAATGACAGGGCACGAAATTAGTAATGACTGGCTCCTAGCCAGAAGCGAAGCAGACTCCTGGAGCATTTGTCCATCTTGATGTGGTAATATGCATTCCGGAGATCTATAGAGCACATCCAATTTGTCTTCTCTTAAAAAGGGAAGGATGGACTGAACCGTGGAGCCTTGTAAAATGTGCCAAATAATTCTGGGATCATATAGCAAAAGTCCCTAATGCAAAAACACACTTCCCAAGTCTGCCCACTGCCCGGGACTCCCTGTTGGGTGGGTGGACAGCGGGACTTTCCTCAGCCAAGTCCTTTTTCGTGGCCACCACCACCACCATAGCATCCAACTGGTAACCCTTTGGACCAGTGCAGGTTCTCCTCGGGAGGGGAAATAATTTTATCTGGTCTCCGGGGGATCACCTTAATGGGATCAGGATTCTTCCACACGCACTGCACGATGAGCTGGACAAGCTCGTCGGTAGGTGGGGTCACCCAAGAGATAGAAGGCTGGGCACAAAAAGCCTGCAGTAACATGGACTCCTCAGATGAAGGGTTGGAGGGCTTCCAGTCACCTTTCTGCTTTAACATCTCCAGGATGTCTCTGAAGGAGACATCATCAGGAGGTGACTGTGGGGAACCTTCACCATCATCGTAATCCATGTCTTCCATTAAGGACTCCTCAGGTGAGTCCATGTACTTCCTCTTACATGTCTTCTTACGAGGGGGGCTCATCAGTGGGGGTCTCTGTGGAGGACTCGGAAGAATCAGTACCTTGAACAGAGGTGTACTCTGGCTTCTCTGCCCGGTGTCTCGGGGGGTGGTCTGCGACAGCTGTTGCTCAGGGGGTGAAAACTGGGGTTCCAACATCAAAGGAGTGCAACCAGAAGCAAGAGCCCTCTCCATCGCATGGAAGGTAGGCCCGCCTGAAGAAGGATGGGAGCTTGGAACCGAGAAAGAAAACCTTGGGACCAGGGTAACACCCCACTCCAACTGACCCACCCCCACGGATGGAGCCTCAAGCAGAATCAGCGAGGATGTGGCCATCTGTGCTGAGGGAGGAAGCGAGGAGAGAGTTGGCACCGTACCCCAGGCCAACACACCCATCCCCCAATCCCCAGATTGAGGAAGGACCAGTTCGGTGGGAAACTAAGACCAACAGGACAAACTTGGAGCCAGAGTGAGATTCACCGTAGGTGCCAAGGAGATAGGTTCCAAGAAGGATGTTGGAGCAGAAGGCTTCAGAACTGAGATGGTTGAAGGAGGAGTCCGTGGATAAGGCAACCCAAGTCCGGTAGGTGGATGGGTTTTAGAAAGTGGGGGAATCCCCCTGGCTACCAACAGCTGGTCTACAAGATGCACCACATCGTATTCCGAAAGGCTTCTGGTGGATCTAGTGAATACTCCAGACAGAGAGTCAGGGCAATCGGGGAAAAGGGCTGTATGCTTGGCCCAGAAATGGGTCTACGGAGGGGGAGTCTCAGGTCCGTGGTGCAAGGTCTGCTGGTGCTAAAGTTCCTAGTTTCTAGACCAGAAGCAAAGGGGTCAGATCCAGTGAGGTCAGTACAACGCTCGGTGCCGAAGTGGCACTTAGAGCTGAATCGGTTGGCTCCAAAATGGAAACTGATGGCGTACTTGAAGGTGTGCCTTGAGCCAAAGTAGCTACAGGTGCCAGAGTCGAAATAGGCTTAGTAAGCTCTATGATCGGTGCTGGAGGCAGGACCGGTGCCAAAACAGGCGTCTATATCGAAGGTTTTGAGATGGTTGGAGCCAGAGAGGCAGATTTATGCTCAGATGATAACTTTAGGGACCTTAGATTTCCCAGGCTTGCTCTGATCATCCGATGGTGAAGAAGGAACAGAATGGAATCTTTTTGCCCTTAGAAGGAGGGGTTGAGACCTCCATTGCAGAAATGGCCTCTGAGAAGGGAAACTTGAGTAACCCCTTCAGAATGAGTTTATTTTTGCGCTCATTAAAAGTGCGTTGGCTGAAGCTTTGACAAATATCACATGGAGGCTGCACTGAAAGGCTGGCCACTCCCAAACATTATACACAGTCATCATGAGAATCACTGATGTCCTTCAAGGATGCATCTGCAGTCCTTACAAATGGGTTGTCCTGTCGTCAGGCAGCCCTTCGGTCGGCCGGATTCCAAAGTCTGGGTCTGGCTTCGGCTGGTGTCGCACTTCACCCGACGTCATTGCGGCAGTTCTTCGGGTATAAAGGCATCAGCCGACGCCATTTTCCTCAGTCTTTCTTGCCGCGTGGCGCCCGAAGCAGAAGCTGTTCGCAAGTGCCGGTCGGTCAGATCCAGAGATTATTACTACCGAATATTACTTCGAAGACTTCTAAAAAGCTAAGTACCCCGTTGGGGACTCTTTCTTGCCTCAGCCGATGTCAGAGAAAGTGAATAACTGTTTATCTTGTGGGAAACAAATACCTCATAAAGATTTCCACTCCTACTGCATACATTGTTTAGGCCCAGACCATGACGTAGCAGCTTGTCTAGCCTGTGCTTCTTTTAACCGACGGACGCTTAGACGTCGGTTGGAGTTTGCTGAACAGATTTTCGGCTCCGATTTTGCCTATATTATGCCGTCGGATCCTCCGACAACGCAAATTACCAAAAAACGCAAAGAAAAGGACCGACACTCGCGGTCCGAGGTTTCGGCCGAAACCGCGGTTAAGCAAACCGTGAGTGTCTCGGTTTCGGCCGAAACCGAGCAAGCGGTTCTTTCTTCAGCTGAAACAATGCCTTCTACCGGGGCCTCTTCTAACCTGGTAGAATCGGATTCTGAAATCCAACCTTCTGTTGCGGTTTCACAGGAATTATCAGACACCATTCCCCTGGATATTTCAACCCCTGCACGTGGAGCTGCTAGGCCTCCTGCAGCAATGTCTATTAAGGCCTTTGCCAGGGCTAAAGCAGCCAAAGCATCAAAAACGGTGCCTGCCAAACCCCCCTCTCACAGGCCCAGCACCAGCTCCCATATGCTTTCTTTGGCTGAGGATCTCATCTCTTTAATTCGTGGATCCCAGCCTCATCCAGACAGGGCCTCTCTCCCTCCTCCAGAAAAGAGGCCTAGAGCAGAGCCCCCTGAGCCAGTATCCACAGATGATTCCTCTGATGACTCAGAACATACAGACCCTCCTGAGGCTCCTTATTCTCCTTACGAAGACTCTGATGCTGAAGAGTCCATCCTTCAGCCTCTCCGCCTGAGGAATTTTCCTTTGGGGAAACCTTGCATGCTATGAGGGAACAATTTCAGTGGCAGGGCCAAGATTTCTCAGACTCCAGAAAAGGCTTAGGACCTTTCTACATTTGCCACAACATAGGCCTTTAGCTATACCTCCAGTTCTTTCTGTTGTAGATGATGCATTTAATGATGCTTGCACTGCTCCTGATTCATTACCTCCGGCTCCTGCTAAGCCCGATAGGTTCTACAGGGTCCCGGACACTCATCACCATTTATACAAGGCTCCTTTTGCAGATCCAGAGACTATCTCCCAGGGCCCTAAAGCTGTAGCAGCTACTTCTACTAAAACCCCTCCCTCTGAAAGGGAATCCAGGTCCTTAGAGATGGGGTAAAAAGTTTACACCTCTGCTACTTTGTCAGCTAGGGCTTTGAACTGCCAATTTCATATGATTCAATATCAAGAGTTTATGCTTGACCAGTTAACTAAAAAGCTGTCCTCTGAAGAATCTTTAGATAAAAAGTATGTTCAAGAAATGGTACATAACATACAGCAGGTTAGTAACCATTCTTTAAAATGTGGCTATGATGCACTGGAGGCTTCCTTTAGATCAGCCATGACTGGCACAGTTATCAGGAGGCATGCATGGTTGAAAGAACAGGCATTACCAGACCATGTCAAATCAAAGCTTTTGGATGCACCCATGGACAAGGTCAATTTATTTGGTTCCCCTGCACAGCAGGTACTAAAAAAAGATGGAAGAGAAGGCAAAATCTGTACAAACAGTGAAAGATTTCTTACAGGTTCAACCTCCAAGGTTTAGCAGGAACTGGCCCTCCAAGAATTGGTCCTTTCCGGACTCCTCTAAGACACAAAGAGGCAGGAATAGGCGCTCTAGAGGCAGAAACCAATCCAGGGGTGCCTACAGGGGACGCCAGTGGCAAGGTAACAACCAGCGAGGCACGGATGCAGCCACCACCACTACAACAACTCAATCACAGTGACTTGGCGGTGGCACCTACCAGGGAACAACTAGAAGCACCCTTAGGCGGAAAGCTAACCTTATTTTCAAAGAACTGGCATTGCATCACAAGAGAAAAATGGATTTTGCAAACTATAGACCAAGGCTACAGGTTCCATTTCCATACTTTACCAGGAAAGAGAGGAATGCCAAACCTACCACCTACTCAAAGGACAGAAGCTCTAAAGCAAATATCTCAATTATTAATAATGAGAGCTGTGGAAAAGGTACCATCTATGGATCAAGGAAAGGGATTTTACTCCAGACTCTTCCTGGTACCAAGAAAAGAAAACAAATGGAGGCCTATTCTAGACCTGTCCGCTTTAAACACATTCCTCATTGTTCCAAAATTCAAAATGCTGACCCTACAGCAGCTTCTTCCCATGCTGGGCAAGGAGTCTTGACTGGTAACTCTAGATCTCAAGGAGGCATACCTGCACGTCCCCATACGACCAATTTGCAGAAGATACCTCAGATTTCTTGCAGGATCAGAGCATTATCAATTCTCAGCATTGCCCTTTGGCTTATCTACTGCGCCCAGAGTGTTCACGAAATGCCTGGCATCAGTAATCGCTCATTGCAGACTTCAGGGGATTCAAATTTATCCCTACCTGGACGACTGCCTGATACAAGCGGACAACAAAAGCAAGCTAACAGAAGACTTACAAAGAGTCATTTACCTGCTGCAAGCCCTGGGATATACAGTCAATATAAAAAAGTCAAGGCTGATTCCATCCCAAAGAATAACCTTTCTGGGTGCAGAACTGGACACATCAAAACAAATGGCTTTCCTAACTGCAGAAAAGAAAGAGCAACTACCTCTCTACTTCTTGGCATTAACAAAGCAGAACCATCTAACTGCAAGAAAAGTGCTGCAAGCTCTAGGCTTCATGGCATCCTGCATAATACTGGTCCCTCATGCCAGACTGCATATGAGAAAGCTACAGTGGTACCTAAAGAATTTGTGGTCCCAACACAAGCACAGCCTAGAAACCAAAATTCCAATAATCCCATGCCTGAAGCAAGAGTTCCTATGGTGGGCTCAGGCCTGTCAATCAAACACAGGATTGCCCTTCTGCAACAGTCAACCAAGACAAACCATCACGACAGATGCCTCAGACCTCGGTTGGGGGGCACACATGCTGGGCAAGTGCATTCAAGGCCTATGGACTCAAGACCAGCTGCACCTGCACATAAATCTAAAGGAAATGATGGCAGTAAAATTGGCAATCCAGTCATTCAGACCTTTTCTCCAAGAAGGTCAGTTGATGATAAGGACAGACAACACCACAGTTATGTGGTACATCAACAAACAGGGAGGCACACATTCATACCCTCTATGTCGGCTGGCACTGGACCTATGGGATGTGGCTCTGAGCTACAACATTCAGTTACAAGCAATTTTTGTACCGGGGAAGGAAAACATTCTAGCAGACATATTAAGCAGAACTACCACAGATGCCCACGAATGGATGCTGCATCCGGACATCTTCAAAGCCATCACAAGAGAATGGGGATTACCACAAATAGACTTGTTTGCATCCCCACTCAATCACCAGCTAAAGAAATTCTGCACAAGGACGTACCACCCACTTGCTTGGAAGGTGGACTCCCTATCTTTCAGTTGGAAAAACCTGACAGCATACGCATTCCCACCACTTCCTTTGATGCACAAGGTGCTTCTGAAGATCAAAGAGGAACGTCCGAGGATCATTCTGATAGCTCCAGACTGGCCAAGACAACATTGGTATCCATTGCTGAGGAGCATGTCTCGGGAACAAATATGGACACTACCCCTGATCCCATTACTGTTAACACAGAACAACTACAACATCCTGCATCCAAACTTGAAAACTCTGCAGCTAACTGCCTGGAACATTACATAACAGCAATTAACCCAAATTTATCCCAAAGGGTTAAAGACATAATCCTGGAGGCTCGTAGACCTTCAACAAGAAAGAATTATGCAGCTAAATGGAAAAGATATTTCATTTGGAGTACTGCAAAGGGGCAAGATGTGACACTGGTGAACATAGCCAACATCCTGGAGTACTTGGCAGAGCTCTTCCATACAGGCCTGTCCTATTCTTCCATCAAGATACATGCATCAGCTATTTCAGCAGAATACAGCTTGGATCCTCCTGTCTTCTCTCATCCTCTGCTCAGACAGTTTCTGAGAGGAATTAAAAATGTGAAACCTCCCAGGAAACCTCCATTGCCAGCATGGGACTTGAACTTTGTGCTAGAAAAATTGACACTTCCCCTTTGAACCAGCAGCAACAGCAGAATTACAATACTTATCCTGGAAGACTGCTTTCCTGCTGGCAATAACTTCAGCAAGAAGGGTCTCTGAACTACAGGCATTAATGGCAGTGCAACCCTTCCTGATCTTCCATCAAGATAGAGTGTCCATGAGAACAAATCCTACATTTATGCCTAAGGTGGTATCCAGAGTTTCTTTAAATCAGGCTATCCACCTACCTACATTCTTCCCCAACCCACAGAACAGGGGAGAAAGACTCTTGCATACCTTGGATGTACATAGACAATTATGCTACTACCTGGACAGGACAAAAACCAATAGAAAAACTGACCAGCTTCTGGTAGCATATGCAACAGGAAAGGAAGGAAAACCAATTTCAAAACAGACAATCTCCAAATGGATAGGAAATTGCATTAGATTTTGTTACTCCTACCATGGAAAGAAAACTCCAGGGAACATCAGGCCTCACTCCACAAGGGCTACAGCCACTACCACAGCTTTCTTACGAGGAGTGGCTACCAAGGACATTATAGAGGCTGCTACTTGGACCTCCGTGCATACATTTGCCAAGCATTACAATTTACCTTTATACTCTAGTTCCCGAGCAGGTTTTGCCACTGCTGTTTTGCAAGGGATCCTAACTACACCATAATCTCTACTCTTTTCCTCCTCCCCTAGTTTAGCTATGGTATTCTACCCATTTGTAAGGACTGCAGATGCATCCTTGAAGGACATAGTACAGTTTTGTACCTACCATAAATGTAGATGTCCGATAGGAATGCATCTGCAGTCAGGATTACCCACCCACCTTCCCTACTGAGGTACTCCTAGGGTATTTGCCAACCTTCAGCTAGCTTGGGGGGGATCTATTATGGTGTATTTGTTTGTATATATGTACATACATGCTTATTTTATGTGTTTGCTCTCTACTATTTGGAAACTTTGGCATTTATCCAAATTTAGCCATCCAAGAGGGCACCTGGCATCTGGGGCAAGAAACACTGAGGAAAATGGCGTCGGCTGATGCCTTTATACCCGAAGAACTGCCGCAATGACGTCGGGTGAAGTGCGACACCAGCCGAAGCCAGACCCAGACTTTGGAATCCGGCCGACCGAAGGGCTGCCTGACGACAGGACAACCCATTTGTAAGGACTGCAGATGCATTCCTATCGGACATCTACATTTATGGTAGGTACAAAACTGTACTTTAACTTGCCTTTACAAGAAGTACAATGCTTAAAGCCTGAAGTACCCTTCTTATCTGACATCTTGGTAGGAAAAAACACCACAGCCAACTGTATAATCCAACCATACCAGCAATATAGTTATGCATGAAGAGAAGAAAGGGAAACACTTGAGTAAAGATAAAAGCTAACTGATTAAACAGGAGGAACAATACCAACTATGGTATTGAAGATATACTACAAGGGTAAGGGAAAAGGCCGTTCCAACAATGGTACTTGCAGTTTACCAACGGTAATAACGGGAAGAGTGGAAAGAATAAGGTTAGGCAGAAGAAACTACACCAGCAATACTAATGGTTTAGTAAAATATGAAGATATCCCACTCACAAATATCAAAAAAGATTTCAGTTAGCTGAGAGCTTCGCTGAAACGTGGCTTTGCAGCTACACCGTAAACGAGATCTGAGGTAACACGGAGAAGGGCATTCTGAGCAGAGACTTAGCTCGAGAGTTTTTTTGGCTGTCACGAGCTTGGTAATAGGCCGACTCATTTCCAAGGGCACAGAACCGGACCCGAATGGAAAGATTAACAACATCAGATCAAGGATTATAACATGCTTTTGATGTTTTAGCTTTATTCTTCACTCATTTTTTTTGTATAATTGTAAAGATAGGAGGTACTAACAGCTATGCCAGGAGAAGTAGGGTAGTGGATGTGCAACACATATCTGCTCAGCTGGTTGGAATTTAGTAAAGAATGATATGTAATTTGTATATCAAACCGTTTTGTACAGATGCTTGTGTTTAAAAATGCATTTGTAAAGTTGCTTGTGTTAAATAAATGTATCAACAGTGTGCCCTGCTGGAAAGAAAAGAATGTACATGTATTATTGTAACTGAATTAAATGTGTATGTTTTAATAGAAGACACTGGAAGAGAAGAGGTTAATCGCAATGCAGCTGCAACAAAATTTGAAATAAAATAGCTGAAATTAAATTAGGCCACAAAGGTGTTCTCACAGTTTTGAATAAAGCCAGAGATGCAGTGTCCATAAGAAGTATAGTTTATTAGCTCCTGTAGGAAGAGTGGTGGAGGTGTTTTATGGTTTTATGACTTCCAGCAGCAGCATCAGATCTTAATGAGGCTCTGTGTGTGTGTATTATTGATACCTGTGTGATAAATCCTGACAGGTTCTAGCATGGGGGGGGGGGTTGCATGGGAAACAGAAGTCAGATGACCAGATGAATGTGATGTCTTTCTGTACAGAAATAATGTTTTAATACTAGAGGAGACTGCAGTTTCAGGAGCAGTCTGTTTTTGAAACTGGACATAGAAGGATAACTCACCTACTTCACCTTGCCTTGCTACAATAAGAAACTTAACTGAGGAAAAGTGCTGTTTAGATTAGTCAGGAAAATATATTGAATATAGTTGAGTTTTGTTTTTCTATAACTGTGTGAATTTTTCCAGTTGGGTTATTTTTAATATTTCTGGTGACTGAAACCCTGCTGTACCATAAATGGATATTTAGTAGTTTCATGTTATTTTTGTTGTTTATTATTAAATATATTAAATCTTCTCATTGTGGCTGGTCCTTTTAGAAAAATATTTAATTTTTGAGAGTATTTGCATATATTTATTTGGTGAAAGCCTTGCTGTTTGGTCAACATTATTTGTTTTATTCATTTTATTCAGTATAATTGGATACCCTTATAAGAGCCTTATAGTAACTGACTGGTGGCAGTGAATCGACCTTATAGTGTGGGCAAAGTTGGGAGAGCAAGTAATCTGTGCCATTCTTTCCCTATTGGGGACCTGGAGGGAGGCAAACAGAGAAACTCAGACCCCGGGTTGTGTGTGTTCCCTGTGCGCTCTTAAGGGAAATTGTGCTTGATGCAGAGGTCTGCATCTGGAAATAGTGAGTTTATCTATTTGTATTCCAAGTAAACGTCCCTCTCTAGAGTCAGTGGTGAGGATTCAGGTTCCTTGATTACTTGCCCAGAGTGGGGACGTCACAACAACACCCACAAAACGATGTCAACTTAGACATTGTTGATGATTGACATGCACTATCCAGGCATTGTGGGTAATCAAAAGCAATATATTTTTTAGAGGAACAGCTACATACTTAATGTTATGGTTGCACTAATAAGTTGTCTTGTGCATTAATTTTCAATGTAGAGTGTTCCACCTTTGAAACACAGCTGACAGCTTGTTTTAATAGGATAAAATACTTCACTTTTGCTGCATTTAGTGTAGAGAATAGTATCTTGTACGTTTGTGTAAGTAGTGATACGTTGTGTGCTCAGTATTTCGTGTCATGTTAGGAATTTTCAGCTTTAAGAAAATTTTAGGGAGCCATTCTTATCAATACAGTGTTAAGTGCAAAAATGAGACACTTCTTGCATCCAACACTATAAAATTTGATGTTGTATATATCGCTCGTAGTGGTAAGAGTTTTTCTTTTTTGTACTTAATATGATATGGAAAGAGCTACAGTATATGTTAATGTTGCAGTGGTCATCATAACAGAAGCCAGAACGAACACCCAGACACTGATTGTGCTGTCGGGAAGTGATCTATGATGTGAAACACTGTTAGTACAGTTAGAGATCCCATCCAGGCACATATAGAAGACTGCATGAGAAGCTTGAGGCCTACATTGTCAAAGAGCATGGCTGATGTCCTTCTATATCATTGTTGAAGTATCCTAAACAGAAAGGATCTCCTGCCTAGGGCAGTCCAATGATCGGCCAGTATACAAAAGCCTATTGATCTTGTATGTGCCGTATGTCACATTTATGTTCCCAGCACAAGAACATAAGGCATAAAAGGGATGTATGGACACAACATGCTTCCACTTTGAACACCATTATTGTTAGTTGGTCTGAATGCCTTGTTGCTGTACTGAATACTTAGCTGCCGGATAAGTGCCTTGTTGGGGTTTGTTTTACTTTTCTTGGTCTCTTATTTTATTACCTAGAGTTCATGTTATCCAAGAAGGGAAAATATCAGTATGGGAGGCAGATTGCCCATAAGGATCATCACAAACAGTGTCTTTTTTGTTTGGGTGCTTCCGACGACGATACCCCTTGTAGTATCTGTAAGGCATTTGTGCCCAAGACACTCAGAGACCATTTATATCATCCCTGGCCATTTATCTTGAAAACCAGTGGCTTAAGCAGTTAGCCCAGGTTACCATGGCAGAATCCTTTAAGCCTGAGATACTCCCACTGGGTAAGAAGGTCAATAAGTTTCAGCCAGATCCTTTAGTTGTACTGCCGCCGCCAGACATCCCTCTCGAAGCAGGTAATAGCTCTGTAGGTTGTTCGATGTCTGCATCGAATTCCTCTTCCATGACCTTGTTTGAGGCCAGCATGGATCAGTCTTTGTCCACCATCTAATGCTTTGCAGGCATTTGCCCAGGACATCAAGGGGGGAACTGTGGTTGATTATCTTGGAGGGTCCTACAGGAATACCGCAGATGTTGGTCAGTGAGGAAGTTCCTGGTTCTGTTATTGAATCTCGCCAAAGGTCAGAACCTCTGGTATTTATTAGGGCTGATGGCCCTTCCAAGAAAAGACAAAAACTGAAGTATGTTTCAGTGTGTCCTTCTTCTTCATTTCCCGGTTAGGGGTCGCCACAGCGGAACTCCGGTCCGCTAATGATTGGCAGTGAATTTTTATGGTGCAGAATTGCCAGCCTGACGCCCAACCTTCAAAGAAGGCACACCCATTCACCTACCTGTATGTCTTTAGATGTCACTCAAAAGCAGAGAGGACATGCAGACTCCACACAGAAGGTGCTCCAACTGAGAATCGAACGGGAGAATCTCTTGCTATGAGTCGACAACACTACCCGCTGCACCACCGTGGCCATAGAATCCTCAAAGGGAATGGCAAGAGTTTGCTCGAGGCTTGTTTTCTGGCTTGATGGCCCTAAAACCTTACTTGCTCCTTCTTGAACTTCTACCCCTTCTGAACAGCTTAGGGAACCAGATCCCTTGGATGAGAATTCATTGTCAGAAGAGGGGTCTTTGTACTATTCTTCACAGATGCCTTCACCTTTGGCTTATGGTTCTGATGAAGAGGAGTCTGTTATTCTCTAGTCTGCTTTTGAAGAATTGTCGTTTGGGGACAAATTGCTAGGATGATGGAGTACTTTAAGTGGAATTCCAGTGTTTGATGTTCAGAGAAGATATGAGTTGCTTCAGGTGGATACTGCTAAACAGTCGGCAGGTCGTCCTGTGTTGGCCACCTTGTTGGATACTTTCATTGCTACTTTCAAGTCGCCTGATTCTCAGGCACCTGTTCCTAAGATACCTGATATGTTTTATAAGGTTGCTGAGGATTGTCAGTTCTTATTTAAATGACCTGCTGATCCTGCTGTGGTCTGTCTCTTCTGACAAACCTTCTGAGCTTTTGCCCTCTTCTAATTCTGATAACAATAGTAGGGCAATGGAGAGGATTGGTAAGAACGTTTACAGTGCTTCTACTTTGGCCTTTAGGGCTGTTAATTACTAGACCCACATAACCAGGTATGCTCAGGCATATCAGGTTATTTCTGACCTACCTGATTCTGAAGGCAGATCCTCTGCCATATCTATTTAAGGTTCTGCTTCTCAAGTGGTTTACCACCCGTTGTAGCTATGATGCTGCTGATGCATCTTCCAGTCCTCCAGCTTTTGGGTCTGTCATGAGACATTATTCTTGGCTTTGTCTCCAGTTTCTGCCTGAGGACATTAAGGCAATGTTGTTGGATGCTCCTTTGGATCTGAACATCTTTTTGGAACTACCGCTGCTGACGTTGTTTGTCTGTTCAAGAAAAAAGCAAAGCCTTGTAGGGCCTTAAAACATGTTTTTGTCTCTCCTATCTCTAAGTTTCAGAGGAATTACCCTTCTAGATCTGCTTTTGTTTGCAGGTAACCCTGCCAAGCCTCCAAGGGCAATAGGTGGGGCCCCCCTCTGCTAAGGTTTCTCAGATTACTATGGCCCAGAAGTCTCCTTTGTCTAATAAGTCTGCTTCTCTCTGGCAACCCCCCCCCCTTCTTTTAGACCAGGCTCTTCTGTCCCTTTGTCTTCCAAATTGGCATCTCATCACTTTAGACTCTTGGGTTCTTTGTATCATCTGTTGGGGTTAATTAACTGTATGGAAGTCTCTCCCACCTTTTTCAGGGATTCCACAACCTCCTCTAGAGCAATTTCCTCATTTCCCAGAACATCTAGGGTCCCTGGTGAAGCAAGGAACCATTCAACCTATTCCCCCTTCCCATGTGGAAAAGGGTTTTTAATCCAGGATGTTCCTGGTTCCTCAAAAGCAAGACACTTGGAGACCTATTTGATCTCTCCCAGCTCAACACCTTTCCCAAGGTCCCTTATTTTTGGATGTTACTCTTCAAACCCCACTTCCTCTTTTTTACCCCAGGCTTTTCTGGTGTCCTTGGATCTGAAAAGACACTTACCTTCATATTCCTAGTCACCCTGTTTTCAGGACATTTTTATGTTTCGCTGTCTGTCTTTCATTTTCAGTTCTCTTTGGCCTTTGGCCCTCTACTGTCCCAGGAGTATTCACAAAATGCCTAGCTCCTGTGATTGCTTTCTGCAGGTCTGAGCCATTCAGACTTTTTCTTATCTAGACAACCTTTTGCTTCAGGTGGCTTCTCCCAGTCTCCTGTTACAGGATCTGGCATTTACCATATCCCCCCATCAAAGTTTGGGGTTCACTATTAACTTCCAGAAGTCCATCTGGATTCCCTTTCAGGATCATGCATATCTGGGATGCAGGATTCAGAGAGGCCAATGTTTGCCTCTCTTCCACCCTCAAAAGTTTTATCATTGACAGCCTTCTTTCAGTCGCTTTATCCTCTGAAGGATGCCAGGGAGTTTCTTAGGGCCCTGGGATTCATAGCCTCTTCAGTTCCAATGCTTCCTGTTGCCTGACTGCATATGCAGAAGCTTCAGTGGTACCTCAGGTCAGTTTGGCTGCAGCCTTGTCACTCTCTGGATTTCAGTGTACCTCTCCTTCCCTGTCTAAAGAAGGAATTTGAGTGGTGGATTCAACAGTTTGCTCTTAAACCAGGCCAACCCTTCCAGTCCCTTCTCAAGAACTGTTCACCAATGCCCTAGACATAGGGTGGGGGTTTCTTTTGGTCACCTGAAAGTGTATGGTCTTTGGCATCCCCTTCAGAAGTCAGGTCATATCAGTATCAGAGATGAGAGCTCTGGTTCTGGAACTTTAAGCTTTTCAGAACATGTTCTGTCCAGGCCCCTTAAAGGAGTACACAGACAGCACTTCAGTGATGTGATGTGTCAAGAAGCAGGGAGGCACAAAATCTTACCTCCTCTGCAGGATGGCTCTTCAGGCTTGGAAGGCGGCTGTCCATTATCAGTTAATTCTTCAGGCAGTATACATTCCTAGAGAACACAATCTAGTGGCAGACTCTCTCTGAGCAAGTCCAAATCATAGGCTTACATGCAAACATTGTCCATCAGTGGGGTATTCCTTGGGTAGATCTTTTTGCTTTCTCTCTGAACAGGAAGCTTCCTCACTTCTCTCCAGACTGCCATGCCATGTGGTGAGGAAGAGGGATACCTTCCTTCCTTTACCTTGGAAGGGGATGTTTCTTTGTGCTTTCCCTCCCATTCCTCACCTTCCAAGAGTCCTGCAGAAGATTCAGTTGGACTTCCAGATAATCTTACTAGTGACTCTTGTTTTGGGCAAGACAACATCGTTTTCTTCTCTATATGCATCTGGCTGGGGCAATCACTACACGTTACCTGACTGGTTTGATCTCCTCACACAGGACAAAGAGTCTCTCATCCATCCTCACTTGTCGACTCCTCAACTGATGCTACAGGTGATGGGGTTTTGATCCCATTCAGGCACCTCTTTTCTGAGGACATGCTCAGGGTTTTACAGGAGGCAAGGAATCCCTCAACCAGAAAATCTGACATTTCCAAATGGAAAAGAATTTCTGTCTGTTACCATGGTTGTAACCAGGACCTTTTTTCAGTGGGGTCCTTTTTCAGTGGTGAGTTGCTCTAGTCTGGCCTGGCCTATTCTTCTAAAGGTCCATTTGTCAGCCATTTTTGCTTGTTTGTCCTTGAGTCCTCCTTTGACTTCTTGTTTTGAGGTCAAACAATTTCTTAAAGGTGTCCTGCATATTAGGCCTCCAAGGAAACTTATTCTACCTCCTTTGGGATCTTAATTTTGTTTTGGACAAATTGACTCTGGCTTCTTTTGAGCCTGCAGATTCTGCTTCTTTGCAACATTGCACTTGGAAGTCTGTTTTGTTGGTGGCTCTTACTTCTGCTCGGAGGGTTTCTGAGCTCCAGGCCCTTATGACCATTCCTCTTTTTTTGTTCAGAGGGACAGGGTGTCCCTTCATATTAGTCCTTCCTTTTATGCTAAAGATAGTAAATCAGTTGGTACAGCTCCCTCCCCTTTTCCGTTCTCCATCTGCTAGTGAGGGAGTCCTGCACAGACAGGTCAGGTACTATTTTGATAAAACTAAGGCTGTTCATAAGTCTAATCAGCTTTCTTTTCCTTTCATCCCAGGACATTGGGTTTGGTTGTATCTAAGCAAACCAACTCTTCCTGTATCAATCAAAGTAACTAGAACTGGTGCAGACCTGGATAACCTCCAACACAGCTCGAACAAGAATATTCTTTTATTGTAAAATTGTTAAAACATCCACTGGTTAAGTGCTTTCAACTGTCAACATACAGTCTTCCTCAGAACCATTGTGAAAAAAATGTGCCTCCATTTTTGCAAACCTTGTAATGTTAGAATGGGAGTCTGAATTTTTGTTTAAAAGTAGATTCTATTCAGATATAGCATTTTATGCTAGATATTTAGATGATCTATTTATATTATGGAAGGGCCAAAAGGAGACAATAAGAGAATTTATTGAGTATATAAATGGTACGACACAATTTTTAAAGTTTACACACAATTTAAGTAGTAAGGGAATTGCCTATTTGGACACACATACAAGTCATACGAATGAAGGTTTTGCATCCAGGATTTATAGAAAAACCACATTTTCAAATGATTACATTAAGTTCAATAGTAACCATCCACCTTATATGTTCAAAAATGTTGTTAAGGGACAATGTATTAGAGCGGCACGTATGTCATCCATGAAGGAAGTTATGGAAGCTGAATTGCAGGTTATTTTTAGGATGTTTAAGAATAGAGGATACCCTGTAGTTATGTTAAAAGATACAGTAGACTATGTTTCAAAACAATGGGGAAATAAATATTTACCTCTGCTGGGCAGGTTTAACCCAGTTATTGGAGATACAAACACGGAAAATGTTGATCACAATTCTAGGGATGTAGCTTACAATAGAGTGTGTGTTCTAATGTACACACCGCACGTGAATTACATCAAGGACATTATATGTAGGCACTGGGACTTGATAACAACTTCTAATAATATAGGTACAAAATTAGGGGGTATCCATCATTTGTTTATAAAACAGCACCAAACATTAATAGGTTATTAGAAAGGGCTGATAAATATGGAAAAGTTAAGGACATCCAGAAGGCGACCAAAAAATGTGGAACATGTAAACACTGTGGTCGAATTAATGAAGCAGTAAATGTTAGGCTAGAGGACATTAATCATACTTTTGTGAAGTGCAGGGCAGGTAACTGTAACACCAAACAGGTAGTATACATTGCTACCTGTATTGCCTGTCCTGCATTTTACATAGGTAAAACAGAAAGACAGTTAAAAAGATGCATTTATGAACATTATTATAAAATACAAGTACAGGATAAGAACAACGCTCTATATAGACATATACAAGACAAAGGTGAAGAGCATTTATTTAAATTTGCCATCATTGATCAGGTAGTTAGTCAATTATATGGAGGGGACTGGAAAATGTCCTTGGCATTGAACGAAAGTAAGTGGCAAATATACACAGATGCCACTAGATTCCCTGGTATTAATGACAGTATAAGCATTAAACCTTTTTTAATATTAAGTTAGAAATATAATGGATTTATATGTGATTTTAAATATTTACAGTATTACAATATTTATAGTATATTATATATTATATATGTAAATATGCATTGTACTTAATTAAGTTGTTTAGCAAAAAAGTATTTGAGGGAACTGTTTTTTAAATTTATATGGAGGGGTGTTGCTTTAAATATTTTGGCACCATTTTTATTATATAAACTAGGAATAATTCCTAATTTCTGGTTCTGAGGAAGACTATATGTTGACAGTTGAAAGCGCTTAACCAGTGGATGTTTTAACAATTTTACAATAAAAGAATATTCTTGTTCGAGCTGTGTTGGAGGTTATCCAGGTCTGCACCAGTTCTAGTTACTTTGATTGGTACGTGGTTCTACAGTTGTATTTGGAGGTAACTCTTCCTGTATATCTAAGGCCATTTCCTTTTGTTGTACTCTTTATGGCAAATATATGTCGTCTGTTCGAGCAGATACTACTAGGGCTGTTACTTCTTCTGTTGCCTCCTTCAAGGGGTTGGACACCAATTCCATTCTTGAAGCTGCTACTTGGTTTTCAGTGCATACCTTTACTAAGTATTTTAAGTTGGGTATGGTTTCTAGGGATGGAGCAACTTTTGCTGAAACCGTTTTATATGAGTTTGTTTTTCCACGTCTTCTTGTGTTTCTTGAGCTTTGTTACTCTCCATTCTGTTCAGGATAGTGCAGCAGTGATATAGGTGGATGTAGTACAGTTGTGTAAAATCTTACTATAGCAGTAGATGTTCTTCTCCTCACTGTTGCAGTATTTGCTCCCTCCCTGCAACCTCCTCATGTCTGTTCTGGTTTTTGTTTTAGATTACCTTCTCGCTGAGGATTTCCCCTTTTTCTTTTGAAAATTTTCCTTCTGTATGTGTGTGGACTCCTTTGTCCTAAGGAGACTGTTCTCTTCTGGGCATTTGCAACTGTACTTCCCTTTTATGCCCTATGTTCTATGCGGGAAGCATAAATGTGATATCTGACATGCACAAGATTAGGCTTTTGTATACTGGCCGTGCATTGGATTGCCCTGTGCAGGAGAATCCCCTCTGTTTAGGATATTGAAAAAGTAAAGAGAAGGACATCTACTGTCATGGTAAGATTTTACACAACTGTACTTTTCAAGAGTGTGGTTATCATAAGAGCAGGTAGGAAGGCTACTCTCTCTAATGAAACCAGACTAGGGCTGATAAGATTGTAGAAGGTGAAGTATCCAGAGGTCTGATATTAGCCAAAGCCCATTTCAAATTGCTGACACTGCCTCCTCCTCCGCACATGTTTCTGTCTTTCTCTCTGTTTGTAAAAGCTTGAACAAGAGTCCATATTTACTTGATAATGAAAGAAGCAGAAGTGCATCCAAACAGACACCTTGCTGTGTGTCCAATGTTTCAGCTTGGGTTGTAACATAACGCATGTAGTCGGTCAGTTATCACTTCTGAAACCAAAAAACGTTACCCATGGTATACCACAAATCTCTATTTGGGCCCTCTTCAATTTGCCATCTGTTTCTTAGACCTCCAAGCCAGCACTCCTGACTTTTGTTGATTTAACTTTGCAAATAACCTTAAATTAGGTGTTGATGGTCACCCCTTTTGTAACTGATCAAATATGGGCAATCTGTATCAGTAATTGGTGAAAGGACAATGGCTTCACATTAAATGTAAAAAAGGTAGGTGCTTTTGATCAACCGTGCATTTCTGCATCATACCATATTAAGTTGCATCCTCTTCTAGGCAGACAATGTCATAAGGGATTTAGGCACTCTTGTTCTTAATTCCTTATCATTTGACCATCATGATTCTGTAGTACTTCAGAAACCCTACCTGGCTGACTTTTTTTGTCTGTCTAGCATACTGGCTAGGCTTGTAATTAGTCTGCAGATTGTCTAGTACGTGCCCATGAACTTATGACATTTCTGCTTTTGAATGTATGGCTCATGGTTGCATCTTGACCAGTTTGAGGAGTGAGCCTTTGTATCCCTCAGTGGTGGCTCACAGTTTTAAATCTGGCTCAAGGATTCTAATCTTTTTGCCTCCCTACTCCATACTTGAGGAAGGCACCTTGGCAAGAGTAAATAGGGAACTAACAGGTTTTCCCATATCAGGTGGGCCCATGGCGGGTAGTATCCTGTAAGATAAGTGGTTGGGGGTTTCTTCAGATATGTTGTGGGAGTGTACCTTTAGGGAGCAAGACTTGATGCCTGTACAAGACCCTGCATAGTCTTGTTAAGGCCTAATGCCTTTTCTTCAGACATTGGGCCCAGTCACGCAACACCTGGTACCCACCTTCCATTTGCTATTCACTTTATGTACAGATTGGGTAGAAGTCACCCCCCCCCCCAATACTCCTTCATGTAGTTAGGGGTGAGGGAGTTTCTTCAGAATGTTTTCCTGAAGGGACAATGAAAGAGTTGAAGACTGTGAGGTCCTTTTTTTCTTTGACAAGCAAAGACAGACTTCCCCACTTAAATACCTCCACCTCTGGATGCAGTCCAGTTCCATGAGATCCTTTGTGGACTGGTCTGCAACGTGTTTAGTAGGATGACTGCTGTAATATACTGTCCACATAACCTCGTTTCTGCTGGAGCCTTTTCGTCTAGCCTGAGAGGTCTCATTGGGAGGAGCAAGGCACGTGGTACATCCTATAAATCTATTTGTTTTTACAGGGAGGTCCTACTCTGATGGGTATACCCCCTCCCAATAGTGTCTTAAGCATTCCACTTCAGAAACCATGGATGTAAGTGTTGACTGCCTATTGCTTCCCAAAGAGCTTTACATACTGGGGACAGAGGCCATTTGTTTGGCTCCTGTGACATAACCCACTGGCTAGTGCCCAAATAATGATGGGCACTGTTCCTTTTGACCATGCATCAGCTAACATCCTATACTTGGGGTCATCTGACCAGAATATAGACGTATGCTTGTGAATAATGACCATGGATAAGGAGATTGTACCGTAACAGCAGTTATGGTGAGTGGACTCGTACAGCTGTGCTGTTCTAGAGTAGTCACAAGTGCATTTTCACATTGCAGATAAGTAAGTAAAGTAAAAGACAAAGAACTCTGTGACCTTTTACAGTAATTCATAAAATACTGGTCACAGAGGTGATGCACAAAGGAAAAAGCACATATGAGCTTGAAATTAATCTCGCTGTAAACATTTTATATGTGAATCTGATCGTCATCTTTCTGTAATCCATTTTTCCATCAGTCTAATAATTGTATATTGAGAGTAGCCTCGTCTCCTTTTTGAGATGCTCTGTTTTGTTTGGATAGTTTTCTTGAAAGATTGCGACACCTTGATGACAGTGCTATCCAAGCAAAAAATAAATTGTATAAATATAGTCCAGACTTGTATTGCTTTAGGAACTGCACTTACATTCTGATAAATGAGCTGTCTGTTTCTGCTATCTCCTCCCAAATTGCATGCATAATGGTACAATTCTGACATAGTGTTTAATACCCAGAACCAGAAGTTAATAACATCGCTAAAGAATTTTGACTTTAGGTAGGGAGCACTTTGTAGATGCAGGTAAGCTCAACAGGGAATCCTAATAAGTTGTTGTAATGAATGCATGGACATTTGTTAAACTACATGCATTTAGTAAGCTTGCAAAAACTTCCCCGAACATGTCAGTAGTTCTTTCATAAGCACTAGTTATGTTGTATGAAGCTGAACAGGCACATATTCCTCACTTCAGGGTTGACCTGTTTAGAAATATTCCACCCTAGTTCGGTCAGACGCGTTATCTGAAGCTTGGTACGGTAATGAGTAGGTTAAACGACTTGAAGTTATTGTTTACTTGGTCACATTGTTAAAAGTGCTTTCCTTCTGAAATTTGAGAATGCCTCTGATGATGCTATTCTCTTGTAAGCTATCTCTTGAGACTGTTAATTAACCGACTGCAACACAGCTGAAACAGCACAGCCAGTGAAAAGCAAAGGCCAGAGAGCTGTGTGCAACAATGGATCCCCGTGGATATAGCAGATCAGTTCATTTAAGTGTTTATTTCCTACCCTAATGAAATAAACAATGATGTAAAACATTTCTCTGCTTTGGCAGACATTCAGTTTTTTTTTTTTTTATTTGACTTTTGTATATTCTTTTTACATCTGTTTAGGTGCATTTACTTTGGGCAGAATGTAGGTGTTATTGCACAAAATGACTGAGCAATTACTACACCTGTTTAGTAAAATGATCTAGACTATTTAAGTCCTACATAAATTTAACATTTTGAGTACAGAATTTTGCTGGGCTGGTTGATATCCATGTTGTAAATTCTGTCATGGTTCTTGTTTTAGTCCTGTATCTCAGATTTTCACAGCAGTAGTACTGAGTGCGAATAAAAGCATTTGAGGATATTGTACATGCTAGGGGGATGCAAAAAAAAAAAGTGGTGATGGATGATGTCAGATGCCTCTCTTTCATGTTCACTGGGTCTGTACTTAAACATGTACTGCATACATAAGAGGTCTGTTTAATGGATCTTGGCTATCTTTGAGTCAGGGGTTTAGTCTTGACCTTCACTCAGTGGGTGTGTGGAGATTTATGAGTTCTTTCTGTATCTGCATCTTTATGGTTTTTGTGTAGAAACTTGTTTCTTCCTACCTCCCTAAAATGTACTGCTTGATTAACAACACTGTTCATTTATTTTATTTTCATTTGTTAACCAGCTAAGTACGCTGGCCTGCATACCCTTTTCAGGCATGATCCAGGCCATGACAAAACATAATTTTTGCAACATACAGTCATACATAACAAGACCTGAGCATACCTGTAATAAAGAAACAAAGGCAGTCTACAGCAAAGTAAGAACAAAAGGTTGGCGTACTGGGTAAGGTGCTTACCTCAAACACAAAATACAGGGTGAATTGGCTGGACTTAAAGTGGCCCACAGGAGCAGCTAGCCTAGTAGTTACATGTGAATCTTTAAGATGTCAACACTGAAGCAAATATTGGTAAGTAGGGCAAAGTATACACACGAAAATAATATGATATAGAAGCTAGAGTTATTAACACATAGGTGGCATCAGTAAAGTAACTTGTTACCATTCTGGGCAATGTGCACTGGTGAATCACATTATGGTGTAGGAGCTGCCAAGTGAATGCAATGATGGATATAGTTTTGACAGAAGAGTTGGAAGCAATATCCAGGCCAAGAACCCACAGAAGTATCGACTGAGAAAGTTAACTGAGCCTTCAGTAACCTTTTCCACCATGACTTGAGCTGTAGGAGCAGGAGTGTAATACAGGGCCATTAAAGGATCAGTTCAATTTCCCAGTATACTTGTTTTAATGAACATAAAAGAGCAGCATGTGGAAGTGTCTCAGGGTTTTTCTCAAATCTTAGTCTGAGTGGTAGGCACTGGAGGAATTAACAATGATGGTTAGTAGAATGCATTAAATGAATGCAATTCATTAACTTTACAGTGCAGACATGTTGGATAAATTACAAAAATGTAAGTGTCTTGTTGCAGATGAAAATCATGCAGCTATCCCTTGTGTTGTCCATGGCACAACATTTTAGTTTTGTTTTGGTAGCACTGTGATTTGGGTCCATTGTTTTGGAAGTATCTGTTAGTGTGTGCTTGTGGTTGGGGGGAGGGGGTAGTAGGAGATATACTGGTTCATATAATTACTAAAATGTCCCATATCATATATCTTTGTAGGACGCTCTGGTCTTTAATTTACATTCATAATTTCTGGTAAGTGTACTATATGTGCATATGGAAATGCTTTAACAGTTGTTATATATTAAAACATAAATTGTTATGGGTTATTTAACTGAAACCTTGCTGTCAAATCTCTCAAACAATTGGGCTAGGCTTTGCGCTTTTACTTTGCAACCCATTGCTATCCAGATGTTCTTCGTGTTTCACTGTTGCAGGCATTACATTTGGGTTATCTGCTAGCAGTAGCCCTCAGTTGGCCTGATTAACAAAGTCTTGGGTCCTGCGTCGGTTGCTGTCCCTTCTTCCATGGCGTCAGGGATATAAAACATGCAGCCAACGCCATTACATCAGTCTTTCTTGCCATGCGGTGCCCGAAGCAGAAGCAGTTCGCAAGTGCCGATCGGCTGACTCCTGAAATTTTCGTTTACAGAGGTTCAGAACCGAAGTCTTCAACTAAAGCTAAGTACCCCGTTGGGGAAACTTTTCTTGCTCCTTACCGATGTCAGTAAAAGTTAATAATTGCATTACTTGTGGAAAGCAAATACCTCATAAAGATTTTCATTCTTATTGTATTCCTTGCCTAGGCCCTGACCACGACATACCTTGCTGTCGGTTTTATGCTTTATTTAATCAGCGCAATATCCGTCGTCAGTATAGTTTTGCCTCTAAATATTTTGTTTCTCAGTTTAATTATCCAGAAATGTCGTCAGTTAGCCATCGACTACCGGGATTCCAAAGTAACACAAAGATAAAGACAGAGACAGGCCGCCGAGGTCCAAAACTGCCGACAATGCTTCTAAGCCAGTCGCCAGTTCACCAATACTCAGTAAGGCACTTTTGTAGCCCCTGATACCCGCTACTTCTGATTCGCAGGCCTCTACTGAGACCCATTCGGAGTCCGGTATGCCGCGAGATGCTTCGACTATGGAACCTGCGTATGTCTCTACCTTGGAGGAGTCTGGAGCCGCTGTGCAGGCACCGGCTTCTGAGGGTGTATTCAGGCCTACGGACTTGCATATTAAACCGATGCCTCCTTCATTTAGGCCTAAATCTCGAACCATGCCTAAAAAAAACTACGCCCAGGCTGCATGGTAAGAATGGCTGAAGATATTATAACTCTAATCAGGGTAAGCCAACCTCCCCCTTCTAAGAGACCTAGGACTGAAGTTGTTTATGAAACTTCTGACCAGGAGTCTGATTTTTCTGATTCTTCTGATGATCTGAATTTGCCCTTATCTACTTATGAGGATTCTGATACAGAGGACTCTATTCCCACAGCTTCCCCTCCAGAGGATTTTTCTTTTGGTGAAACCTTACATTACTCTAAGGGAGCATTTCCACTGGGAAAGCCAAGATTTTTCTGATTCAAAAAAGAGGCTTAGGGATGTCTTACTCCGGCCTCAGCATAGGCCTTTAGCTATTCCTCCTGTACTAGACATTGTTGTTGATGCTTTTTCGGAATCTAGTTTGGCCCCTGATTCTTTGCCTCTTGCTCCCAGAAAACCTGACAAATATTACAGGATTCCTGATTTACACAAGTTCCTTTTTAAAAATCCTATTGCGGATCTAGAGACTATTTCACGGGGATCCAAGGGCATTAAGGCTTCTACTGCTAAAAATCCTACCCCTTCTGATAGAGACTCCAGGGCGCTGGATAGATGGGGAAGAACGTTTACACTTCTGCAACCTTGGCCATTAGGGCTTTAAACTGCCAGTTTCATATGTTAAAGTATCAGCAACATGTTATTGGATTGCTAATTTTGCTGAACAGGTTGGAAAACATACTTTGCAATGTGGATTTGATTCATTAGAGGCCTCTTGCAGGGCTGCTGTTACTGGGTCCGTGCTCAGAAGGCATGCTTGGCTTAAGGAGCAATCTTTGCCTGATCATGTTAAAGCTAAATTGTTGGATGCTCCCTTAAATCAGGACTGCCTGTTTGGCAAGAAGGCTGAGTAAGTTCTTAAAAAGATGGAAGATAAAGCTAAATCTATGCAAACTGTTAAAGATTTCTTACAAGTTCAGCCTCCTAGATTTAATAGCCACTGGCCCTCTAAGAATTTGTCCTTTCCAGCCCCTTCCAGGTCTTCTCAAGCCAAACCCAGACACAGCAGAAACCCCAGGTTTCAGTCCCAGCCAGGGGACACACAAGACTAAGCAGTAGGGGGTTTCTGCACCCAAATCAGGGAGTAGTAAGACGCTTCCCCCCCCCCCTATAGAAAACTGTCTCAATGACATGCTTTTAAAACTTCTAGGCACTTCCCAACTGAATGCTCCTTTAGGCAAAAAGATTGGTCTGCAGGTCAAAAACTGGGAACTCATTACCCAGGACAAATGGGTTTTAAATATAGTGTCCCAAGGATACAGATTTCACCTCCACACCTTACCAACACCAAGTGGGTGGCCAGATCTACCCCAAAGTCAGTGCACAGAGGCACAAAATCAAGTACTCTCTCTCTTAAGCATGGGGGCTATTCAGTTGGTACCAGAAGAGGAAAAGGGACAAGGTTTCTATTAGAGACTTTTTCTGGTATCCAGGAAAAGGCAATACACGGCGTCCTATCCTGGACCTTTCTACTCTAAATACCTTTCTGGTGATTCCAAAATTAAAGATGCTGACTCTTCACCAGCTGCTTCCTATGCTAGGCAAAGATGCATGGTTGGCAACACTAGACTTAAAAGAAGCATACCTGCACATCCCTATCAGGGAGTCTTGCAGGAAATACCTATGCTTCAAAGCAGGCTACATGCACTATCAGTTCTCTACACTGCCCTTTGGCTTATCTACTGTGCCCAGAGTATTCACAAAGTGCCTAGCTCTAGTCATTGCATTTTGCAGGCAAAGAAATATTCAAATATACCCATAACTGGACGATTGTCTAATTCAGGCAGAAAGCCAAGACATACTTTTGAATCATCTGGCCTTTGTTGAAAGGGTACTGACTTGTCTGGGGTACACCATAAACAAAAGGAAATCACACCTGGTACCCTGTCAACAAATTATATTCCTGGGAGCAAGCTTGAATACAACTTCCCAGATGGCTTTCCTCATGCCAGAGAAACGGATTCATTTCACAACCTACTTCAAATGAGTGACCACAAAAACCCAGTTCTCTGCAAGGCAAATACTGCAAACCTTGGGGTTCATGGCCTCCTGAATTCTTCTAATTCCATATGCAAGGCTACATATGAGGAAACTGCAATGGTATCTCAAAAGCCTATGGTGTCAACATTCACAGGATCTAGAAGCAATGATTCCTATCATACCTTGCCTATGCCTAGAGTTCCTTTGGGGGGCAGAGGCCTGCCACCAAAACAAGGGACTACCATTCACACTACCCCCTGCCACCCAAACCTTAACAACAGATGCATCAGACTATGCATGGGGAGCTCACCTGGCAGGGAAGTGCATTCAGGGCAAATGGAACCCAAGTCAAATGCACCTACACATAAATCAAAAGGAAATGTTAGCTGTACAGACTGCTCTGACAGCCTTCAAGGACCACATTCTTCCAGGACAACTAATGGTAAAGACAGACAACACCACAGTCATGTGGTACATAAACAAGCAGGGGGGTACACACTCTTACCCCCACTGCAGACCAGCCATGGCATTGTGGAACACAACCTTGAGCTACCAAGTGAATCTACAAGCTCAATTCCTGCCAGGAAAACTAAATACACTGGCAGATGAACTAAGCGGAAACCTCATGGACCCACATGAGTGGAAACCTGGAACCAAGGATTTTCAACATGCTGACAAGCAAATGGGGGAGCCCAGATATAGACCTGTTTGCCTCCCCCCAGAACCATCAATTGGACAGATGTTGCACAAGGATTCCCCACAAACTAGCTTGGAAAGTGGATGCTCTATCCTTTAGCTGAAATACTATCAGTTTATGCCTTTCCCCCTCTGCCTCTGCACTCCAAAGTACTACTAAAGATCAAACAGGACAAGCCAAGGATGATTTTAATTGCACCAGACTGGCCAAGCCAACACTGGTACCCCCTCCTGCGCAGTGTGTCACGCTTGGCACCATGGCACATGCCTCAGACTCCTTCCCTGTTGTCTCAGCAGGAGAACCAGATTCTGCATCCTCAGCTGCAAACCCTAAACCTAGCAGCCTGGCTAATTACCTAATCTTTCCTTTACCACCCCTCAGTAAATCAGTGATGGATATCATGTTAGAGGGTAGGAGGCCTAGTAGTAGAAAATCCTATGCTGCAAAATGGAAAAGATTTTGTACCTGGAACTAATCTCAAGGGATGAGCGCTGCAGTGCCCAATTTACCTCAGATTCTACAATATTTGACTGTGATGCTTCATAAGGGCTTGTCCTTTTCCTCCATCAAAATTCATGCCTCAGCCATTTCAGCTCATTATAGCACAGAGCTTCCCCTCTTCTCTCACCCACTGCTCAAAGCAGTTCCTCAGAGGGGCCAAAAATTTAAGGCCACCCAGAAGAGCTCCAACTCCTGCCTGGGACCTTAACTTTGAAACTCACTCTTCCTCCTTTCGAGACAGCTGCTGCTGCAGATTTAAAATTCCTTTCCTGGAAAACAGCTTTCCTTATAGCAATCACTTTTGCAAGAAGGGTATCAGAATTACAGGCCTTTATGGCATTGGAGCCTTTCAACATCTTTCATGCGGACAGGGTGTCTCTCAAAAACAATCCCGCCTTCATGCCCAAGGTGGTATCCGGTGTGGCTCTTAATCAGTGCATTAATTTGCCTACTTTCTTTCCTAACCCACAGAACAAAGGGTAACGGATACTGCACTCCTTAGATGTGCACAGACAACTTAGATTCTACTTGGAGAGGACTAAACCTCATAGTAAATCTCAACAACTGCTGGTGGCATTTGCTGCAGGGACAGAGGGGAAAGTTATTTCAAAGCAAACCATTTCAAAATGGATAGGCCACTGCATTCATTTCTGCTGTAAGCACCATGGAAAACCTATCCCACAGGGCAGCAGACCCTATTCAACCAGGGCTGCATCTACCTCTACAGCCTTTCTCAGGGGTATCCCTACAAGGGAAATCCTAGAAGCTGCTACCTGGAGTTCTGTACATACTTTCACCAAGCATTATCATTTCCCTATTTTCTCTAAATCCAGAGCTGGTTTTGCCACTGCAGTCTTGCAGGGCCTTATAGCTGGTCCTAATTCTATTTAAATTCTTCCTCCCAACCTTAGCTTTTGGGACTCTACCCAAATGTAATGACTGCAACAGTGAAACGCACAGAACATTGTACAGTTGTGTACACTTACCATAAATGTAGATGCTCGAGTGTATTCACTGTTGCAGTCCTGGTTACCCTCCCTCCAGATCCCTTTCTTCTTTTGGCTATACCTCTACTCTCACTTACTTATATTCTTAAAAAGCTTTTTGGTGTATTTGCTTTTTTGTTGGAGGTATATCCTTGTATTATAGATTTAATTGCTTCCCATTAGGGGGGCACCTGACATCTGGGGCAAGAAAAACTGATATAATGGTGTCGGCTACATGTTTTATACCCCTGATGACCTGACATCATGGAAGAAGGGACAGCAACTGACGCAGGACCCAAGACTTTGTTAATAAGGCCGACTGAGGGCTTCTGCAAGCAGATAACCCAAATGTAATGACTGCAACAGTGAATACACTCGAGCATCTACATTTATGGTAAGTGTACACAACTGTACTTTCTAAATCCAATAATCACCTTAATACTAGAACTCCATATTCCTGCTTAACAAGGGAAAGAAATGGCCTCTGTTTTTTTTTTCCCTTGATAGTCCACTGTTAACAGTTGTTAAATGCAGTCCTTCTGTTTTCACTGTCAAGCTATGCATCTTGCACCTAATTTTTATCTTTGGAATACCTATGTTATTTTTAAATGCACAGATGACAGTAGAAGTGACCAAATGTTTTATATTTGGTGGTAGTTGTCGGCTCATCCACCCTTAGGGTAGATTGATGGATTTTGGCTTGCCACATGGGTGACACTTACAGTATTAGGTGTTACACCCAGTGGATACTAAGCCTATCAAGTCCACACTTTGAGTGCATCTCACTGTGTTAGCCGAGGGGAGCTCTGCATGCGGATGCACACTTCCCCTAGAAAGACAGGAGTAGCAGAGCTTGGAAGAACTGCCATGGGATACTGCCGATGGAGATGGCAGACTGTCTGGGAAGACTAGTAGGCTGGCCCGCTGCCTGTCACCTGACAGTCACTATGAAATGGAGGGCTGATGGGGATTCAAAAGCAGGAATGAATAGATTTGTAGGGCTGTCGCGTAACCTGGGAATGCTTAGCTCCCATTCCCTTCGAAATTAATTGTCTAATTGGATGCAGGTAGAAAGAGCCACTGGGCGAGGTCCTGCTGGGAGTGAAAAAAAAAGTTTTACACGTCTTCTTCCATGATGTCCTCCCTGTAAAGCAACGTGATTCAAAATAATGGCGCTAAACCTTTGTGTTTTACTTCTGTAGTACAGGATCTGATGAGTGCTACAGGTGTTTGTGGAACATTTTATATAAAACACCTGTATTGCTTCTACTCTATAAAAATGGTTGTGTATTCACATCTGGGAAAGGTCTGACACTTAAGAATGAAGTGAAAAAAGTTTTGTGTATCCACAGATGGAATACCCCTGAAAAACGTTGTGACAAAAGCCAGAAGCACCCTAACCATGTACTGTAAACTTACTACCAAGTTAGTTGTGGGATAAGTTATAGTGTTCTTATTCTTCCTACTGTTTAGTCACTGCAGCTTTGCTCTTATGATCACACCACAGTGGTCATATGTATATTATAGCATGGTCACATTACCATTATGTATTAATGCTATAACATTGATATGTTTGTTTGCACGAGTAACTGTTATACATGTTTGTAACTTGTTTACAACTGACCATATACCAGAACATAGTACCCCTAATACTGACTGTTTCTGCTCCCTGTCATTAAGTGACTGTTTTTGCAAAATCGTTTGGCAGTTTTTAATAAAATCTGCAGGACATGCTATTGAGAAACCTCAAAACATTCCCTATTACTGTGTTCCTAAATTCAAAAGCAATGGAAAAAAATGTATTTGAATCTTAGTGAGAATATTTTCCTGTAATTTTATTTTGCTGAAACATTTTAGAAGGTTGAACATTCCATATATGTACCGAAATGCATAGAACTCTGAGTCTGATATTATTAACATACTATGTTATTATGTCTTTGGTGGGTATTGTCCGTGTTATCATGGGAAGATCTGAGAGGAGTTGATTTTGTTTTTCCTGTACCATTTTGGTTGCAGTGTAGCAAATGCCTTATGATGTCTGTTATTTGCTTTTACTGATTGGTAATACAACCTGCAAGCAATTTAAATGAAACACTGAGGGAAACATCTAACATCTGCTACTCTTGGTAAGCATCACACACCCTCTACACCACTTCTGTCACAACACACAACTAAGACTGTTCCTTATACTGAGGCTGTAGAGAAACATTTAGCTAAGCCTCTTAAAATGCACACTAAATGATTGTGGCCTTCAGCACACCATACAACACCTACTCCTCTTTCACTGCCATGTACTCCCAACTCCACACAGATCATCCAAGGGTCACCAGGAAAGCAGGCCCAAGGCCCACTAAAGTCTCCTACCACACAGGGAAATGTCATAGTCATAGATGACTCTGTAGTTAGACATGGAGACTCCATATGCACCAGACCAGACAATAATAAGGTCTGGTACCATTATCCATGATGTCACAAAGGCCCAAAGGTCCTTTAAGCAATATAATTATGACTACGACCTAGTGGTGGCCCATGTGGGAGTGAATGACCTGAGGCAATCCACCCTGAAGGACATGCAGGGAGACATGACGGAGCTTGCTATGCCTTTATTAGAGGCAGGAAAAACACTATCTTGCCTTAGCCAGGAATGATGCCTAGATACCAGAACAAGCTAATTGGCTTTAATATTTGACTAAGTAGTCTGTTCCATTTTAAGGGTTCCAGTATGTGTCAACCTGGAATGATGGTAGAAAAGACTTCTGTTTCACCAGGGATGGCTTACATCTCTCATATCAGGGCTTCCACACACCTGTCTAAAGCCTTTGCGGTCTCTATAGTGCTATTTTAGATGGCCTCTTTATTGGACTTTCCTACCTAGCAAACTTAAATCTAAATTTGGACAGCATCTTTGTGGTTCTACTCAGAGCTAAGGGTCAGAACTTGAGTGCCAGAACTTGAAACCCCTCTGTAACTCAAACGTATTCCTGTCTGTGAAGTTACTAAAAACAAAGTTTCAGTCTAATGACAGCACTTATTCTGTTTTGGGGTTTAGTACCTATCACGCCTTCAGGCTCTTTGGTAACTGTGGGGGAGTGTCTGTATTGGGCAGAAAGACCATCACTTCACATGAAATTGCCCACAATCCTCACTTAGCGCTGCTGGAGAGCCAAATTACCCTTATAAAACCCAACTATTACTTCTTTAATAGCTACAAATTCTCCATTAGTGTCCCCCAAAGATCATGGAAATTACCGTAGTACCAGTGATAAATAACAAATCAGATGCCTTCTTGCTAGGAGACTTCAGTTACCCCAGTGTGAAATGGCACACTTGCCCGTCTACAAATGGATATGCTCAGCATGTCCTTAGACTTTAATATTAAAATTAAAAATTTGATAGCTGATGTTTATATGTTTATTTATGATGCACAACTACAAGGTGACATTTCTGTAGAATTATTTAACTTTTTTACAGTGCCATGTCCACGAACACCAATAATATATGACATCCCAAAGTTGCATAAGTCTATATCTCAACCCCCAATGAGACCGATAGTGTCGGGAAGGGGGCAGTTTACAGAGCCAATTTCTATTTACATACAGGGTGTTTTAAGTAAGCATCTTTCATTATGTAAGAGCTATGTAAAGGATACAGGGGGTTTTCTGTCTAAATTATACCAATGGTACAAAAGTAATGGTACAATGAATATTCTGATGGTTACACTTGACATAAGCTCCCTCTTCACTGTAGTTCCAAATATGTATGGCATCAACTCAATATGTGAATTTTTATGTAAAAATGCAAATATGAATGGAAGAACAATAGAAAATATGTGCAGTATGACAGAGATAATATTAACTAAAAATGCATTTTTATTTGATGGACAACCATATTCGCAAATTTCTGGAGTAGTCATGGGTACGCCAATGGCCAGCACATATGCTAATATAATATTGAATTAATGTTAGTGAATTTATATATGGGAATTAAAATGAATATAAAGATAGAGTTTTATTCTGTCAACGTTTTATAGATGATCGCTTTCTAATTTGAAAAGGAAGTGAGGAGGTTTTGAATAAATTTGTTGAGTATATAAATAATAGTACCCCTTTTCTGAGATTTACAATGACCTGCTCTAGTAATGAAATATCATATCTTGATGTACAGCTTATTAATGATTCTGGTGTGCTAAGAACATGCGTACATAATAAGGATATGCAGGTGAATAGATACACACATATTAATAGCATGCATGCCAGGCATGTTTTTCGTGGAATAGTTAAGGCACAGTTTCTACGAATAAGTAGACTAAATACTGATGATGATAAATGTGTAGAGCAAATGGAACAATTGATGGATGATTTCATTAATACAGGGTATAAAAAGGATTTGGTGTCTGGAATAATGTAGGAAACTTTTGATAACAGAATAACTGCTCCTCTTTTCTTTAGTGATGTACAGTTCATCCCTGTTATGCACAAATGATAAAACACTAAAGATACGTTATATAACAACATATAACAGAATGACTATGGAAATAGAGAACATCATCAAAAGAAACTGGCGGATACTGATTTCTATGCTAAAATTATTAAGTTTATTGGGAAATAAGCCATACTTTACATATAGAAACAGCATGAATCTAAGAAGGCAACTTTGTTTTAAGGATTTTAAAGTCAACATTATAATATCTCCTAAGGGTAGGTGTAGAACATTGCCATGTTATAATTGCAGTTGTTGTAGTAACATTTGTAACCTGTTAGAATTTGAGCTTCCAACAACTAAATATAAATTTGACATAAGGTATCAAGCAACATGTAACACATAATTTGTTGTTTACTTGGGTACACGTATAAGATGCACATGTTTCTATGTAGGAAAATGCTCAAGACGATTAAAAGATCGAATAATAGAGCACAAGTCTGATATAAAGAAGAAATGTAATAACAAATGCTTTAGCTAGACATGTTAATGAATATGGTGATAGACGTTTTTAAATTTAAAGTTTTAGAAATTGTTCAAAGGAATATAAGAGGAGAGGATATAAATAACAAACTGGACATTGCTGAATATGGGTGGATAACTAGATTAGATGCTGATAAATTCCCTGGTTTAAACAATATGGTAACTATAAAACCTTATTTAGTGGAAAAACAAATGCAATATAAATGATGTATAAATATGTATTTTAAAGCTGCATATATATATATATATATATATATATATATCTATATGTATACATACATATATGTATATATATATATATATATATATATATGTATATATATATATATATATATATATATATATATGTAGACAGTATAAACTTACAATTTTATGTTTTACTAAATGTTTTATGTTAAAGATTGGATAATTGTATGTATTATTTTATTGGTTGGCTGTATCATGTGTTGTTATGCAATAGAAGGTATATACTGGGATGTATTTTAAAGCTTGACAATAACTGAGGAAGGGTGCATCCCAAAAGCTTTTATCTGGTTTAATAAATTAAGCGTTTCTACTCCTGTGAACTTTTTTCTTGACATTAATACGAATGCACAGGAGTAGTAAATTATAAAAGTAGCCACTAGAGGCAGTACTGTCTTTGATCTTGTCCGTGCCAGCCTAGCTGATGCTTGCCCTTTCCACGCATCTACACATCTTTGTTTAAAATCTGACCAAAAATCTACTGCCTTCGCTGTCAAGCTTAATAGTGCAATCTCACAACCAAATGAAGCCATCTGTAGGGACTTCTCCATGGCAGACCTACTTCTGCTTTGTAGAAGACCTGTGCAAAATTCGCTTCCAGTCCCTTGCAAATGGACCCAACTTAGAGGCCTGCCACATTAACTTCCAATTTGTATCTGTATTTGAACCGCTCTATAGGAAAAACTGCACCCATCCACTCTAAATGTAATGGTGTGATCAGGAGAAAACCTCTCAGGTGAAACCCCCATATTCATGAGTTATGTAGCAAAATAAGAAAAATAACGAAAAGCTGTAAGAACCCCCACCCCACCCAAGACCACAATGAAGTATATCAGCAAGACCACTATTAGAAAATGTAAAGCAGAGTCATAGCAGTGTATAAAGTCGTCAGAGATTCACTTTAAGGGAAGCGGTATAATGGTTAAGGTGTTTACCTCACAGGCGCAACATACAACATTTGAGTCCTACCTTTGAAAGGGAAATTGGCTAGGCTAAAATGGCCCACAAGGGCATCTAGCCTAGTGTTTTTTTTTTTCCGTACTGGTTAAGTTGTTTACCTCACAGAAAAGAGATACAGGGTTTGATTCTCAGTAAGGGAACGTGGCTGGGCTTAAAATGGTCCACAAGGGCAGCTAGCCTAATGCTTACCAGTGAATCTATTTGAATGTAAGATTGCTACAGATATCAAAGGAAACTAGAAATCTTTCTTCAGTTATGTCAGGAAATTTAAGGAATAATGTTCAAAAACACATTGAGCTCATCGATAATAATATCAACGATATAGTCAAAAGACATATTTAGTGATGGCTTAAATCTACCTACACACATTCTTGCTCCCAGTATCCGTGAAAATTTAGTTTCCCCTGAAATCACCTTGGAAATCTTTGAATCCCTGTAGGAGGCTAAAAATAATTTCTCTGAGACTAAATTACACACCAGGCTGCACTCTCATCAGTGCCACGTACTCTAGTTAAATTGTTCAGCTACAGACTATATCTGCAGGGTTTGTGCCTGAAGCCCTATAAAAGAGCCAGTGTGATGACTCTACACAAGGGTAGTTCACTGTACAGACCCATAATAATTATAGGCTCACCAGCCTTGTATGAATGTGTCGTAGCAGAACTCATTGATACAGGTACAGGCAGCTTAGCTGATCTGGATCCCACTCAGTTTGGTTTCATGAACCTAGTAAACATATTTGAAAATGTTAGACGTTATGGAGAGTGGTCACGCTGTTCAAGCTTCTTATCTTGATCTGGCTAAGGCTTTTGACATTATCCCCCAGTCTGATATTCACAGAGTCCCTTTATAGGAAGTTCTTTGTAATAGATTGCAATTCCCTTGACTGTGAGCAAATCACAAAACTTATCTTCAAATGCGCATTTGTATGGGAGATGTTCCAACCTTTAAACTCTATCTTCTGTCCTCCTAGAATATCTACTTTCTGACTGGGTGCACCTTTAATATGTGTCTGGGATCACATGGCGGATATACTGACTCTAGTAATAACATTCGATTCTTAAATACACTGTCACTTGCTGTCCAAGTCATTTAATTGTTGTCAGGTGATGAAAACTATTGGGAAGATTTGATGGTTAGTTGCTTTTACTTCAGACTGTTTTTTCTTGCCCATCTCAAAACCAAATAACCATTTAAAGGTGAATCTCATTGCAGTCAAAACAACCTTGTTCACACATTCTTGCTAACATGTTCCTTATAATACGGGCTGACAGATTCATAAATATCCTCCATGCTTCGCTGTTGATGAGCATGAGATTCAAAGGTAAAACTGGGTTGCTGTCAGTTCTAAGTATAAACCTGATCAGCAAGTGCAGCATACTTGTTTAAGGAAAGTGCATTGTCTGTGTCCGTGATGGACAGAATGCCATTGCTAGAACTGTGGGAGCATTTTGATGGAGGTTTGCAAGGCAGGGTACATGGTATGGCAGCCTTTGTGCCTTACATGAAAATCGCACAACAGATATTAAAAGTAATGGATACTGCATAGAAAGGTTGCATCGACAATATGCCCAAAGTACTCTGTGGTCCTTTGAGTACTTTTTCAGTGATAGTCCAGAGTTAAGTGTTGCCTCTACATCCTTTATAACCATATGTTTGCTCAGCAGTACCCTTGAGAGTACGAGTAACAGAAATATAAGGACTACTATGCTTTGCTTCCATTAAGTGCTGCTATCTCCTTGAACACTGACAAAACAGTGCATATTGCCACATGGATGTACATTACGGTAGCTTATACACCTGGTAAACCATAAGGCTATGTGGAGGAGCATGAACAGAGGTGCTCTGTTTGATATGAAGTGCAAGTCTGTTCCAAATGTGTGGTAACCTCTGGGAGTTGTCCCTCCAGCAGTTTCTGTTAGTGTCGCATACCAGGTTAAGGTGTCTAGAGCGAATAACCCGTGTACCATTTGACAGATGTGAAGCATTCAGGGTCAGAGATTGCCTTGTATGCAAGACCGAGACCACCTCTGAGTAGTCTGTCTGAAGCAGAATAAAGTGACAGTGATTTCAGACGATCCCCATAGGACAGATGCTGAAGACCCTGAATTTTCCTTGTGAGGAACCTTTGTGGTCTCCAATTGTTGCAGGTGCTTGGAAAGGTACATATCAAAAGGGCCTTGCACTCTGTTATTGGACTGATGAGGGAAGAGTACAGGGAGGTTATAACTTTTTTTGTGGAGGCAATGCCTTTACTTATGAGATGAGCATAGACTGCCCTTCTTACCACTGTGGAGACATGGTCAAAGGTAAGATTGCTGTCAACCTGTTTGCCCAGGTCTCTCATCCCTGAGCACATACTTAAGGTATTGCCACCAATGTGGTAGTTAGCAGGAACATCGCTCTTACTGAAAGGGATGAAGATGCATTTTTTTGTATTGAGTTTAAGGCCATGGCTTTGGCACCAGTCATTTGTTTGTGTAAGACCCTCTTGTAGGATGTTAACATCATTGGGAGATTCTGTGACCGCTTCCAGTTTGCAGTCATCAGCAAACCTTGTCAGCCACAGACCTTTAGATTTTCTTCGTGTTTCACTGTTGCAATCATCACACTTGGGTTATCTGGCTGCAGGTAACCCTCAGTTGGCCCGAATGGCAGAGACTTAGTATTTCTGCGTTGGGTTCTGTCGCTTCTTCCATGACATCAGGTCATCAGCGGTATAAAAACAGGCAGCCGACGCCATTACATCAGTCTTTCTTGCCAAGGAGGAGCCCGAAGCAGAAGCAGTTCGCAAGTGCCGGTCGGCCGCTACCTGAATTTTTTGTTTTTGAGTTGAATAATCCTGAAGTCTTCTAAAGTTAAGTACCCCATTGGGGATCCTTTTTACTTGCTCTAACCGATGTCAGAAAAAGTTAACAATTGTCTTACCTGTGGAAAGCAAACACCTCACAGAGATTTTCATTCTTACTGCGTCACCTGTTTAATCCCAGACCACGACGTCCCTCACTGTCGATTTTGTGCCTTGTTTAATGCCCGAACCATTCGTCATCTGGCTATCTTTGTCGCTAAATTATTTTGCTCTCGATCTCCGTATTCTGAAATGGCTTCAGTAAGCCATCCGACTACCCATCTTCCGAAAAGACATAAAGAAAAAGACAGAGACAGATCCAAAACTGTTGACGACGCTTCCTTTAAGCTAGTCACCAGTCCGCCGGTACTCAGTGAGGCACCTTTGCAGCCCCTGATGCCCGCTTCTGTGAATTCACAGGCCTCAGCTGAGACCCATTTGGAATCCGGTATGCCGTGAGATGCTTCTTTGACTATGAAACCAGTGGATGTCTCTACCTTAGTTGGGTCCAGAGCCGCTGTGCAGGCACCAGCTTCTGAGGGAGTTTTTCATCCTACCGATGTTCGAATCAAACCGACGACTTATTTTATAACCGAATCTACCGAGTTTCTTAGGCCCAGAGTACGCACTACCCCTAGAAAACTGACAACCAAAGTGCATGCTCAGGCACCCATGCCACAAAAACAAATGTTTAGAATGGCTGAAGACCTTATTATGCTGATTAGGGGAAGCCAGCCTTCCCCAGCTAAAAGACAAAGACTCCAGTTCCCTTCAGGTTCTACATACCAGGAGCCCGATGACTCTGACCTTTCTGATTATGAAGACATGCCCTTATCCGCTTATGAGGATTCAGATGTGGAGGACTCCATTCCCTGTGCCTCCCCTCCAGAGGATTTCTCTTTTGGTGAAACCTTGCATACTTAGAGAGCATTTCCATTAGGAATGCCAAGGCTATCCTCAGTCCAAAAAGAGACTCAGAGAATTATTAGTCGCCTCAACACAGGCCTTTAGCAATACCCCCTGTCCTGGATGTTGTGGATGATGTTTTCTTGGAATCCAGTCTTACTCCAGACACTTTACTTCCGGCCCCTACGAAACCAGACCGGTACTACAGAGTACCTGATTGTCACAAGTTTCTTTTCAAGAATCCTACTGCTGATCCAGAGATCATTTCCCAGGGACCTAAAGGTATTAAGGCTACTACAGCCAAAAATCTTATCCCTTCGGACAGGGATTCCAGAGCTTTAGACAGATGGGGTAAGAAGGTATATACCTCTGCATCTCTTGCTATCAGGGCATTGAATTGCCAGTTTCGCATGCTGAATTACCAGCAACATATTATGGAACTTATTAAAAAGTGGTAATTTTTCCAGATTGTGCAGAAAATAAAGAATTGCAGGAGCTTATGCACTCTGCAAACCAAGTTAGTAAGCATACTTTGCAGTGTGGTTTTGATGCCCTGGAAGCATCTTGCAGGGCAGCAGTCACTGGTTCTGTACTGAGAAGACATGCTTGGCTGAAGGAGCAGGCCTTGCCAGATCATGTCAAATCTAAATTGCTAGACACTCCTTTAAATAAGGACCGCCTGTTTGGCACCAAAGCAGATGAAGTTCTTAAAAAGATGAAAGAAAAGGCTAAATCTATGCAAACTATTAAAGAATTCCTACAAGTGCAACCACCTAGATTCAGTAGGCATTGCCCTTCAAAACATTGGTCCTTTCAAGCCCCCTCCAGGCCTTCCCAAACAAGACCCAGGGGAAACAAATTACCCAGACTACAGTCTCAGGGTATGCAGAGATGTAAGCAATGGAGCGCCCCCACCCCTAGAGCAGGGAGTGGTAAGCCACCTCCTTATGGAAAAAGCTCACAATGAATTCTCAACTCTGCTTCCCAGCCCTGCCCAATTGCTTGTGCCCCTAGGAGGAAAACTTGCCCTTCATGCAAAAAATTGGATGTCCATCACTCAGGACCAATGGGTCCTCAACATTGTAACCCAGGGGTACAAATTTTATTTCCATTCACTGCCAACCCCAAGCGGGTTTCCAGACCTTCTTCCAAACCAGTGGGCAGAGGCTCAAAACCAAGTACTTTCCTTGCTCAATATCAGAGCTATTCAGCCTGTTCCAGTAGAACAGAGGGGTCAAGGTTTCTACTCCAGACTATTCCTGGTACCCAGGAAAGAGGGGTCTTGGTGCCCAATCCTGGATCTTTCATTTCTCAACACCTTCCTGGTGGTACCAAAATTCAAGATGCTTACCCTGAAACAGCTTCTCCCTATGCTAGCCAAGGATGCCTGGTTAGTCGCTCTAGACTTAAAAAGAAGCTTATCTGCACATCCCAATAAGGGAGTCATGCAGGAAATATCTACGCTTCAGGGCAAGGTCTATGCATTATCAGTTCTCTGCACGTCCCTTTGGCTTATCTACTACTCCCAAGGTATTCACAAAATGCTTGGCTCCAGCCATTGCCTACTGCAGGCAGAGAAATATCCAAATGTACCCATACTTGGACGACTGCCTGTTTCAGGCGTCAGTCAGGAGCTGCTGCTTCAGCACCTGACATTTGTAAAAAGCCTTCTAACTTCATTGGGGTACACCATCAACGAAAAAAAATCACAACTGGTACCCAGTCAAAAGATTGGATTCCTGGGAGCAAGCTTGGATACATCTTCCCAGATGGCATTCCTCACTTCAGAAAAACAGGTCTATCTGACAGACTCCTTCAAACAAATGGCCACCAGAACCCAGCTATCTGGTCTTCTGTATTCTGCTAATTCCATATGCAAGACTGCATATGAGGAAACTTCATTGGTACTTAAGTATTTGGTGCCAACATTCTCAGGACCTGGAAACAGTCATTCGTATCATACCTTGTCTAAGGGCAGAGTTCCTTTGGTGGCCAGAAGCATGCAACCACAACAAGGGACTGCATTTTACTCAAACCCACGACACCCAGACCCTAACCACAGATGCATCAGATTATGCATGGGGGGCTCACTTGGCAGGCGAATGCATTCAGGGCCACTGGAGCCCAAGGCAAATTCTCCTGCACATTAATCAAAAAGTGATGCTAGATGTACAGAATGCCGTGACAGCTTTAGGATACCTACTCCTTCCCGGACAACTGCGAATAAAAACAGACAACACCACAGTTATGTGGTACATCAGCAAGCAGGGGGAACCATTCTTACCCACTCTGCAGGTTAGCCATGGCCCTGTGGAACACGGCCTTGGACAACCAAGTTCATCTACAAACTCATTTCCTGCCAGGCAAACAAAATTTTCTGGCAGACTTAAGCAGAAATATCCTAGACCCACATGAGTGGAAATTGGAGCCCAGCACCTTCAACCTTCTGATCCAGAAATGTGGGACCCCAGAGGTGGATCTCTTTGCCTCCACTGACAACCACCAGTTAAGGAAATTCTGCACCAGGAACCCTTACAGCAGGGCCTGGAATCGCGGATGCCCTAGCCTTTCAATGGGAAAACCTCTCAAGCTATGCCTTTCTCCCTCTGCCCCTTATCTCAAGAATATTACTCAAGATAAAACAAGACAGCCCAAGGACAATTCTGACTGCCCCGGACTGGCCACGCCAGCACTGGTACCCACTCCTGTGCAGCCTGACAACAGTGCCACCCTGGCACCTACACCAGACCCCAACCTTGCTTTCTCAGCTGGAGGGACAGATTTTGTATCCACAATTGCAAATCCTAAATCTTGCGGCCTGGCTTATTCCTTAAATACCCTGCCGGCAACCCAAAGCAAGCAGGTGCTGTATGTCATCCTTGAAGCCAGAAGGCCCAGTACTAGGAAATCCTATACTGAAAAGTGAAAAAGGTGTTGTTCTTGGATTCAGTCTAAAGGAAAGGATACAGCACTGCCCTCCTTACCTCTAACCCTGGATTATCTAGCAGAACTACTACACAGAGGCCTATCCTTCTCCTCCATTAAGATCCATGCCTCTGCCTTTTCGGCTTATTAAAATACTGAGCCACCTCTATTCTCTCATCCTCTCATCAAACAGTTCCTGAGAGGGGCAAACAACTTAAGGCCACCAAGGAGAGCACCCATCCCTGTTTTGGGACCTTAACTTTGTTATGGAAAAGCTCACACTTCCCCCTTTTAAACCTGCTGCTTCAGCAGAGTTAAAATTCCTCTCTTGGAAAACAGCCTTGCCTCTAGCCATCACTTCAGCTAAAAGAGTGTCTGAGTTACACGCACTGATGGCTGTGGAACCCTTCATTATTTTACATGCTGACAGGGTTTCCCTCAGAACTAACCCTTCCTTTATGCCTAAAGTGGTGTCCAGTGTGGCTCTCAACCAATCCATCCATTTGCCAACCTTCTTCTCTAATCCTAAAAATAAAGGGGAAAGGATCCTGCACTCTTTGGACGTGCACAGACAGCTCAGGTTCTACCTTGATAGGACTAAGCCTTTCAGAAAATCTGACCAGCTGCTAGTCAGCTTTGCAACAGGGGCAGTGGGTGAGGCCATTTCAAAACAAACCATTTCCAAATAAATAGCACACTGCATCCATTTTTGCTACACGCACCATGGAAAACCAAACCCTCAGGGAGTTAGAACGCATTCCACTAAAGCTACATCTATCTCTACAGCATTTCTCAGGGGAGTCCCTACAAGGGACATACTGGAAGCTGCTACCTGGTGTTTTGTACACACCTTCACCAAGCATTATCACCTGCCAGTCTTTTCCAAATCCAGGGCAGGATTTGCTAAAGCAGTCTTGCAAGGCCTACTAGCCAGCCCTAACTCGTCTTGACTGTCTCCACCCTTTCTCAGCTTTGGGAAACAACCCATGTGTGATGACTGCAACAGTGAAACACGAAGAACATAATACATTTGTGTACACTTACCATAAATGTAGATGTTTGAGTGTATTCACTGTTGCAGTCCTGGTTTCCCTCCCTCCAGCCCCCTGGTTTTCTCTGTCTCTTTATCTCTCCTCTCTATGGCTATTCCTACTGGTATTGGTATTTACTTTTTACTGGTGGTGTTTTCCCCACCATATACTAGCTCCCTCACAGCAATAGGTTGTCTGGTTCGATCCTCGGCTGGGGTGCCTACTGTGTGGAGTCTGCATGTCCTCCCTGTGGTCACGTGGATTTCTTCCGGGTGCTCCGGTTTCCTCCCACATCCCAAAGACCTGCTGTAGGTGGATTGGACACTCTAAATTGGTCCTAGGTGTGTGCGTGTGTGTGTGTGTGCATGTGTGTGCCTTCTGTGGAAGGTTGGGTGCCAGGCTGGCAACTCGACACTGTAAAACTCCACTGCCAATCATGAGCGGACAGGTGATCCACTGTGGCGACCCCCTAACCGGGAAAAGCCTAAAGAAGAAGAAGATACTAGCTCCCTGTTTAGGGGCTCCTGAAATTTGGAGCTAGAAAAACTGATATAATGGCATTGGCTGTCTGTTTTTATACCCCCTGACGACCTGACGTCATGGAAGAAGTGACAGCATCTGAAGCAGGAAAACTAAGTCTCTGGTATTCAGGCTGACTGAGGGCTACCTGCAGGCACCCCTGGATGTTGGCACCCCTTGTGGGGGGTGTCAACCAGCTGGTCTAAGGCATTGGAGCTAACGAAGTCGAGGAACCTTTGGGCAAGTGAGTTTGAACACGAGTAATTTACCCAATCAATGGGTGGGTATTTAGTCGCCCAAACACATGGTGTTCGGATGTATTGAAAATAAACTCCTAGATCATGACTGCTTGACACATAACACCCTCTGTAATCGAACACCTTATTATTTATTTATTTGAATTTGTTTACCAGGGTAGAGCAGTGATCAGTTCTCACCAATTTCAGTCTTATCCCAGGCTCAAAAAATGACCAGATATACAAAATAAACAAGAGTGGCAAATCCAGTCTATTCATAACCTCTCAACTGCTGTCCATATTTTTGCAGAATGTCCAGATTTTTGCCTCATATTTTTGGTCTGTTTTTCTTAAAAAATTGTGGCTTTCTGGCAAATCCGTTGAGGATTGAAGTAATTAAATAATACTAAATAATGATGGACATTTGAGTTTCAGACTTCGTATCCTCCAGAAAATAAATAAATAATGCAAAACCTGTTATTCTAACAACTTTTAAGTTTGTAAGCGCACTATTTAAAATATGTCCCTATTTTTGGGTCTTTGTCCCCCCATTATTTCTGTCTTTTTCCAGGTTTCTTCTGCTGAGAGGTTGAGAGGTATGAGTGTATTTATTTCTAATATGTGTAAAAGTGGAGAAGAGTTAAATTGTACATACCTGGAACTCCCACACTTCCAAACTTAGTTGTATAAAGGTGATGAAGTGAGAAGTTCTCCAAAACAGAGCACAGCAGTTTTGAGTAAAACTAAAATCAATGAATTTGCACCTGAGCAGTTTAATTCCTTTCAACTTATTTTGAAGGAAATGTAGGACATCCCTGCACATATACAGGTAAGTGACAAAAATGTCATTGGCCCTTTGTGTGTGTACAGGGGATGGCTCATGCTGTCCGGCATGGCTATTTCTGTTGTTTCTGCTACTTGTGTATGTTAAAAACATGTGCCTAGTTTGTAACCATCAGTATGTGTCATGTTGAAGTGTATCAGGTCAGTCTTGATATCCCTGGCTGTCAGTTAAATTGCTTCTGCTCCTCATTTGCATATATATTCTGCATTTCAAATTCAGCTTTATTATAGTGCTTTAAAGAACAAAGCACCAATAATAAGAAGATTAAAAAGTAATGCTATATGATATAGTAAAATACTAAAATGATATAAATACAACACAGGCCTTAAAATGCAGTAATGTATTGATGGAAGCACCATTATAACTCCCTTGTCTGTGAGTTTTCCTGTACCTTTATTGCGTTGACATTCAGACTTGAAACATTCTGAATTCTGCTGGTTTGCTTTGTCCTCCCCGGTATGCTGTCCTCACCTCCTGTCATTGATGAATTTTAGATATTATCATGAACTCTGCCTAAGGTACATATGGTAGTCTGCTGCAGGTCATATTTGTATTCCAGTTTTTATTTTTCCCTCTAACCACCAAGCAAACTGTTCATGTTATAATCTTTTGCCACTGAGTTAAAGGTGGCTCCAAACCAAATGTCTTGACACTAGACTTGATGGCACTACTTTTAGGTGGCAAGGTGCCAAGATAACTCATGAGCCAATGGGAAGGGGTTAAACTTGCTTTAATGCAGACAGATTGCTACTCCGTATTGAAATATAATACAGTGGTGCTGAAGCTATAGTGTCATGTTTTCTTTGAGATTAACTCATTTTGACAGGTGTGGTTTATAAGCAGTTACCATGAAAATGAGTTTAAATAGGTGTGAAAATAATTCTAGTTTTCATCGTCTTTCAGTTAATGTCAGTGTGCTGTACTGAAGGTTTATAATCCAGGTTTTATCTTCTGTTACATTTAACGTTTACAGAGTTATTGTCTTATGGTCTTGATAACACCTGCTACATTTTTCCGTGACTGACTGTCTACACAGTTTGAGTTTAACTAGTTAATGCTTAACTAGGTGTAACAGATTCTGTTTAGAAGTGACCAAGAGCATGGAGGTTTTGGTTTGGTGTGGAGTACACAACAAAAAAATTTTTTCTCGAAATTGAAATTCAGGCTTGACAATGCAGCTTGAAGTGCCACTCATTTGCATTTATTTTAATGTACTGCTAGGCAGATGAAGTTTAACTCTGTTTTCACTAGTATCATTTTATACTGGAAATGAAATAAAAGCACTGAATATTTTGTTAAATACTTTTATGTTGAAGCTGTATTAAAAGGTCATGCTCCTGATTTTTATATGTAAAAGGAGCACATGTCAGGCAAAAGAGAGAGAGAACATATCAAGCTGTCACTGGCCTTTCTGTGCCTGACCTCGTCTCTAGTATCTAGGCTTTTTGAGAGAAGCCTGTCCTAATCTGTGCTATCCATACTGTTTGAGGGATGTCTGTCCAGCTGCCTTTTAAGTTGCTTTTGGACTGCTATGCAGTTCAGTTACCTGTACATCAAGGATATGAAGCTGCATATTGGCCAACTTTGAGGAGATGATAAACACGGCAAGTACTGGGGGTAAGGTCAAATAACCCTTTGACTTCTTACAGGAGACTGTTAAACATTCTTTGTGCATGGGTCCAGCTAGAGCTCAGCTGTTCCAGTATAAAAGGGTTTGGGGGGAGACATGGGTATCACCATTTATGTAAGCGCTTGGAGGGGAGGAATAAGTAGAGTTTCTGAGAAAGAAATTAATCAAGTTGGAGAGTGAAAAAAAGTACCACCCTATAAATAAAATACATTCTAATCCTGTTTACTTTCTTCACTTTGGCAGAAAATCAAGGAGTTCCTGGAAGGAAGAACACTAATCACAAAACTTCAGGCAAAACATGACCTTCTGCAGAAGACTCTGGGAGAAAGTGAGTTGTTTGATTGTTAGCAGTCTGAAGAATGATACTTGTTCAGGATCTGACAGGGTACACACCCCATTCCCAGAAGGAATTGCTGTCTGTCATGTTTAATTGACATGTTAGCCTTCCAATACTATCACCCAAGTGAGAATTGTTAGATGACTGCCAAGAAAATGTGCACATGACATGCAGTTAATTGTATTCTGGCATGTTTCTTAGTATAGAACTGAAGATGGTATCTCTTGGTTCTCATATACTGGTTAGTTACAGGTAAATGACGGACAGTAGGAGACACCCCATGATTCATTTACTAAGACTTGTAGCACACCTGTCTGTTTTTGCAGAAGTACCTGTAATCCTTCTTGAACTCTGAAATACTGGTTTAAAGAAGCCCTAGTTAAGTGTAATTTCATGGGGCATTTTCCAGTTTCTGAAGACGCACATTATCATGTTTATTGGCTTATACCTGCTCTTTTAATCCTGAGGTGTGGCTATGCATTTTGGAATGTTTTAATGGTATACTAATGGCCGAAATGCGACTAGACATCTATTTGAAGGTACCAGAAATTTTTGTGAAGTAATTGAAAAAGGTATATTGATGAGAAGCCGTGTTTCATGCTGACTTGGAAGCTAAGGAGTTTTAGAGGGGTGTAACGGTATGCAGCTTGATGCTGTGGGTTGCAGAAACAGATTCATGCATTTTCTACAGTCCGTGTTTGATGCATAAGCTTCTGTGGTATGCCTGGGTCTGTAGTCATTGTAATGAATTGTTTTGCATATGCATAAATGATGTATGAATTGCAGTACTCAGGCCTTCATTTAAAATTGGTAGGGGATGCACATTGATGTTGATTTGAATAACTAGAACCTCTTTCAAAGAATCTTCAGAAGATACTTTACAGATTAGCTTTCATTCACTGTAATCTATCTAACGCTAATATCCATCATGCTGGTGAAGGATTTACTTAGTTTCATTGTTTTATCCATGTTTGGTGATATGTCAGATCCAGGTGTGCTAGGATGCATTTATTTTTGGCCATGTACAGTGTCATGCATTGGTAAGTACCACAGCGTGACGTACACCTGAGAGTTACTCTGATGAGGGGAGCCTGTTACCTATCCAGTTTTCCTATCTTGTGGTGGGGTATGTACTGCAGAAAGGCTCTGTCTCTGTTGCATTTGTTGGTGAATGAGTGGTGATCTTCTCATGGAGTTAGCTATCCTTTTCTTACTGGATCTGCACTACAAGTCCCACTAGACCTATGGTTACCTACTCAGTGTATGTTTGAAAGTCTGTAAAGTGTTTTAAACCTGGTAAACCCTACTAGACACAACCTTTCTCAGGGGAGAACCTTGAGTTTGTCTTTACTCCACTCTCAACTTAACTGGCTTGTGATTGGTGTGTAATCTGTCTCCTTCCTTAAGTGAACTGCTAGGTTATTCCTTGACATAATTTCTCCAGGTCTTTTGGGTTTCTAATACTATTATGGGAATGGACCCCATTCCTAAGCCAGGGTACAGATAAAGTTCATGAAATTAGTATTTTCTTTCTTTGATATTGGCCAAAAGTGCTCTTTGCAGCACCTGCAGTGTGCCCAGAATCGACTCCTCCTGCAATTCATCCAGGGTTGAATGCCTCAGCAGCATATCGAAGTACAACTGTATATTATTTTTTATTAAGCCTGTTGTTCCTACTACTGTTGGAACTGTTGGGCGCCTTTAATCCTCATTTCTGTCATTTCTGTCTGCATATCATAGTATTTTATGGCTTTGTCTCTCTGTACATAGGACACTAATCACTGGGTGTAGTAATTTCAGTGAACAGTGCTACTTTTGTCTTTTATTCACAGACTACTATATCTGGTTTTCTCACATCTATTTGTTTGAACTGTTAATGGATGATTCCATGTGATATTAACTTTGTCATTCTGTATAATGCCTTATGGTTCATGTTTCCAATGCTTCTAAACTACTTCTATATTGTAGTGTTTGCATAATCCCTAATGTAACAGTCTTACCACATTATTGTGCCTTCCAGCATGCAATCCCTCTGACATGAGTGCATCACACCCAGCAACAAGATTTGCAACTGTTTCTAGTTCTTATTACTGAACTTGCAATTGTCTGTTTCTTCCAAATGCTCAATGGACATTGTAAAATAACGTGTGTATAATCCACTGTCCTGGGCCACCATTATTAGCCGTTCATCATTTGGTTTCATTTCACCTCTTTATAACCATTCCCTTGTCAAATCTTGGTCAACATGTTGATGTTTCAGGAGAACTCTGCACCGTCCACTATATTTATGGATTTTATTTTTTTTCCTTTCCTTCTTATGTGACCTTTTTCCTTATATTCTTTTGCTTTTCGGCACACTCAGTTGCTGTCTGATTTTTTTTTTTTGGTCTAATACTAGTTTAATTTCTGTTCTCACATAATAGAGAAACATTTCTGCTAAACTAAACAATGATGTCACCTTGGACTATTTTTCCTCATGTTTTAAAATTTCACTATGTTTGGATCTGGTAAGGTCAGCAGATAAATATGCAGTTCCATGATTGCAGGGCTATACATGTAATCAATTTTGAGGAGGCCTATACCCCCTTCAGAGTGGGGAAGTATATAATCTTGGTATACACTGATTTTTCTATATCATATGATAGGCATGAAGCATTTTTCTTGTTTTCCTGTTCAACTGATCCAGTACTTTTGAGACGGTCAGTCACCCCAAAACTGTAAAGTTGGAACAGGAAGAAAGAGCTGCTTTATAGCTTGGACTTTATTCCTAGATGTCAAGGCAGTTTGCAGTATTACTTTTAGTTTTCTGAAGTATTCTTTACTGAGTTTTATTCTCATTTGTTTATGCTTTATTACAGATTCTTCATCTATTCCCAAATATTTTTAGACTCTCACCTGCTCAAGTTCTTTTTTTATCACATTCCTGTTTTGGCTTAATATTTTCTTGGAGCTGTAGCTTCCCCTTTTTTAAATGTTGCTTTTGCACATTTATCAAGGCCAAATGATATTATCATCTGAGAACATTTTAACCATTTGTAGTTGTGCATTCAACTCTTTATCCGATGAGCTGTGCAATTTTAAGTCATCCACAAAAATAGATGAGATGTCTTTAAACAAAAATGGTTTCTGGGAGCAATTGTAACCATAGCCTAACCTGTTTATTAAATAGCTTAATAGGTTAAGGGTAAGACAAAACAGCAGTAACAGAGAACCACCCTGGAAACCTATTTTTGAATTTTTGACCCTGCTATAATAACTTGCCCTTTGTCATGGCTCAACTGCAGAGTGGTTTGCCACTGTTCCATGGTCACGGTAATGCAACTGATCAATGTAGAATGCATCTTACACATCTGTAAGCATCCCTTATCCATGAATGTGGAATGTTGTTATATGCTTTTTTGTAATCTGTCCAATGCATAATTAGATTCTTCCCTTTTTACAATTATCTGTTATAGCTTTATTTAGCAAAAACATATCTTTTGTTCCATATGACATTTTGTTACCCTTTTGTTCTATTGCCATAATTGAGTTTTCTTTTTCTAAATGACTATAAACTCTGTCTGCATCAATTCCAGTATATGGTTTGTATGTTATAGGGAGGCAAGTTGTTGGTCTGTAGTTTTTAGGATGGACTACAGGTTCATTCTTAGGGGGTTCATTTTTCCTCTTGACCAGTTTGGTGTCTGCTCAGGATGTGCATATAAGTAATTATTACTCTGAGCTAAATCTTTGTATAAACCAGGTAAATCCATTTAGCCAGAAGTTGGTTACTGCATCTGGGCCTGGGGTCTACCAAATTGATAAATGGTTTATTTCTTAATTTTGATTCAATTTTAAAGACTTACTGTATCATGTTTCATATGCTTTATATTCAGCATATTTGTTATGTTCAACAGGGTATTCATAAATACTACTACAAAATGTGCTCCTCTCTTCTTTTTCTGTGGTGTTTCTATTCCTTTTGCTTTGTTTCCCACTTTTCTATAAAATCTGTTTGGATCATCCATAAATTGCTTATTTTGTACTTTTCCTTTATATTTATCAACATATATTCTAAGGTTTTCCACTGTGTTGATATTTTAGTTTATTATTAGCAATGTTGTGCGATAAATCTTGGTCTGTTTTTGATACTGTGTTGCTTTTATCACATGTATCTTTCCAAGGGGTCTATATTAGTTCATCGAACCCTAACCATGGAATGTTCATTTCAGAGAATGATCACATTGAAAAAAATTGAAACAGGGATGCTAAGCATTTGGCCAAAACAACACCAGAACAGACACCACAGTATGTAAAACCCACCAATGTGGGAAGCTGAGCCCCACCCCCTTATGGTATATACCAACTCTGAGATCACACTGCAGTGAGGAAAAGGACAAATTTGTACTGCTGGTCAGTTGCTTCCTTTCCCTATGTAAATTTTTTCCCGGATATAAATGTTTACTGAAGTGAGCATTTGATGGTTAGGATTCGAGGAAGAAAGGGATGCTAGGTTGAACCTTTGATGAATTAGTATTTTCTAAGTATTCTTGATGATTGGTTTCCTTTTCTATATGCTTCTAACAGTGATACTTCTTGTCTTAATTGCTGTATAGTTTTCTCTCTTCAAAGATTATTCTGTTTTTCTGGTAATTTCTTTTAACAGTCTTGATTACTGTGTTCATCTGTTTTAACCATCGTCTAATTTTTGGATGTTCTTTACTTTCCATCCTAAATCCATCAATCCCATGTTGAGTCACATTTATCTCCCATAGTGACACCATGACCAGCTGCAACCATCCACAGAGTTTACTGTACAAGTACAGAATAGAAATAGATTGCCAGGCCTTTCTTCAGTATCTCTTTCATTCACAAACCTGTGGACACTTTAGAGTTGCTGAGACATGTCATGTATGTCTTTGGGATGTGGGAAGGAAAAAGAGCATCCAGAAAAGCCATGGGAACACAAGGATATGCAGATGCCACGTACAATCCATTCCAGCTGAGAACAAAATGGAGAACCCCTTACGTTGAAGTGATATTTCTACTTATTGCACCATTTTGCCTTCCTTTTCTACCTCAGAAAAGCCTGATTGGAGGATGCCATATTTTAGTTTTCAGCTAAAGGTTGTTTTAGCCATTCACTTTGAACATGAGTTATCTAAATTGCTGCTTAATTTAAGAATTTTTGGTGTGATTTGTACATTTTAATCAGTGACTCCTTTGATTTGTGTTTTATTTGCCATCTTCCAAACATAATTACATGGACCCTTTTGTTCATATGCAAAAAACAAGCTACATTTATATGTAAAACTGGATGGGAGATAGGAAATTTACCTCCGGGATCACGTCTGTCACCCTGTTAGACAGGGATCCAGGGAAGTAAATATTGTGGGAAGAAATAGCCAGGGAATTGTTATGGCTAGGCTTGTACAGGCCCTAGGGGACGATAGCCTAGTACCAACCTATGAACCTATGCACCTGTAAAAAAAAAAAAAAAAAAAAAAAAAAAAGTGAAAATGCTTTAACTAATGCATTCTCCTTCATATGCTGTGCTTGACAGTTAGGTGCGTCAAGTTTCCTGAGCCGCTTGTTGACTCATCAAACAAGCTAACCTGTTTGTGCACAGTAACTGATATCCCAGAGGCTCTCCAAGTCTTTGGCCCATGTGAAGGAAAAGAAGACTGAGCTATTAAAAGCTTGTGTATATTTCCTTGTGGCGGAAATTTCAAATGTAATGGGCAATAGAGTAAGAACCAGGGTGACTGTTTCCTTGCTATCCAAAGTGGTGTGCAATGTATTAGCTGTGTATTATAAACATGTTGCACACAGTGAGAAACACACAAGTCATGCTTTTTGTATGTGGCAGTGTAGGGTCAATTTGTACAGAAGGAAATACTTCTGTGAGGAGGAAAAGCTATGTTTACGGGGTAGCTGTCCTTTAAGAATACCTACTCACTTGCTTCCTGACGCACACCAGTGAGCATTGCAGCTCTGTTGTACACTGCTCTTTCTATTTGGCTAGAACCCCACATCTATGATTCAGAAAGGGCCCATTTTTTGAGGACTGTAGGTACTGTCACTGAGCTTTCTTTGCAGGATATCTCACATGAAGTTTGTATCAATAGTATACACCTTGCTGTTCTGGCAAAACTGAAGATATCATTCACTTTCTTTGTACTGTTCTGTATTCTCAGTTTAGAGCTTGAGCCTTGAGTGCAGTGAGGGTCTCAGTGAATGAGGTTAAGTACCAGATGTTTGATCCCTTTAGCATTTGATGTGCCCAGGGGTGTCCTTAATAAGTTTGCCAGTTTATTGTGTGTGAAGCTGCTGATCACATGACAGTACTGCTCAAGAAGAGTGAGTACATAGCATCATGTTTTAAGGAGTCCTTGCCTCGAATGCTGTCCTGTCCTCCATTTTCAATCACTTCCTTTTCTTGCATTCCAATCACCTTAAGGCAAAATGGCAAGAATTTGGTGTGAGCAATGCAATCTGTATTTAGACACACACACACACACTGCTGATGGAGGATGACTCACAGTCTCTGCAGTTCGAATGTTACTGCTAGCTGTTTGTCCACCCTTCCTTTGCTCTGCCCTGTCCCATTTGATGATTTTGACTAGTACTAGTGCCCCTGACAATACATTCCAGTTCCTTAGATACCTGCCACCTGCTCATTGAAGTAGTATTTTCTTAACTGTGTCTTGACACTACCTTCCATCTGCACTCTATGCAGTTTTCCATATTCTTTCTATTTAGTTCTACCCTTTCCACTTGCTCCCAAATTATTTGTTGTCCAGTCATAGCCTCCCTTTTTTTTCTTTTTGTTTTCTAATGTATACATGCCTAGCTTTGTGTGTCCCCTCAAACTTCAGGCATACTGCCCCCTTCACCATTCCAGAACTGTGTAGTCTCAAGAACTGTGCACAGTACAGTAAATGTGGCCTTTTCAGTGTATAGTACAATTTATAAATAAAGCATTTATTGAATCCACTTTCTGAAATCAGGGTATTACTTGCACAACCACCCTTTCATGTTGCATGGCATGATTCATCATCATGGTGTTTATTTCCTCACATTGTCTTTTTTTCTGTACTAACTAGTTGTCTAACAAGAATTCATGTTCTAAAAGTGTGGTCCTACTCTGTTGCATAGCCTTGTATTTTTTTTTCCATTAAGTCTCAGATGCCACCTTTTTTTCCACAATGCACATAACTGCAGGTTTACCTGGAGACCATTTTCCCTTATCTGTCAGTGTCTCCTCAAGCTTGATACCATCAGCATATAGTTTGATTTTGTTTTATAACTGTTGTGGTACTGGATGCAAGTATGGATGGTCATTGAATTAGTCACTGTTGCAGTACTAATCCTTGGGACTTTCTGCCTGCCGGAGACCTAGTGGACAGCCAGACAGAGATTTCTGTGATTTTCCACTTCAGGCCTGGCAGACTGCCTCCCATCTTGATGTCAGGACTTTGTTGGTATAAGAGGGAAATTGGCAGGCACGGTCTTCGGCTTGATCTTGCCATTTTTTTGCAGAACTCAATATACACTAATGTTGCATCATCATTCTGGTGGTTCAGCCTTCTTCTAGAAATCAGACAAAGGCCCTGTTGGTGAAAACTTTCTTTTCTGTTGTATTTTACTAAAGCACCTTCTTTTGTGACAGTCTATTTGTCTCCTACTCGTAGTAAAGTTTCAGTGGGACATAGATCCTGTAAGTTCTAATCTGTAATCACTCAGCCTTGTTTTGGTCCCCTCTCTATTCGTTAGCACATTGTAGTGATGGAAAAGTGGATGACACCAACACCAGTGTGTTATATTCCCTGTACTTTTATAACTGACTGAGTAGTAGTCTGCTAAAGTGGAGATATAGTAGTCCCAGAAGTATGGCCTCCTCAGTCTACTCCAGTCCACCCTTAGCCTTTTCAGTAAGTTGTACTACACTGAAACTTGTTTGTTAGCTTATTGTAATAGAACCAAACTCTACAGCCTACAGCCCAACTGTTGGAAACGGCCTGGATGATCTCTTCATTGATTATTGTTCAAGGTTTGATCCCCTCAGCCTCCATTTTGCTTACTATGCCACTCTGTGCAGTCAGTTAATCAGACAATGCTCCTGTGTCTGACAGGTTTTTAGCAGATTTGCCATTTAATACATAAAATAAAAATATGACTCATAAGCCAGTGGAATGGGGTAATAAAGTTGGTAGTTGCATTACGTGTGTTCTTTTCTGTAGCAAAGAAAATATGGGACATTCATGTTGGATACTGCTGAATTATTTAAAATAAGGAGTCAAAATTTTTTCTGCCTGGAACTGATGGTCACTGTCATTAAATACCTGTTTGGTAGGCTACACATTCAGTCTTGGAGAAAGTTTTGCCCATTGCCTTAAAATCTAAATGCCCAACCAGCATACTAAAGTATTACAGTGCAGTTGTGTGTTAGTATATCAGGTCATTCATGCCAACATTGGGACAGTTCATTGGCGATGTACTTCCACAGGAAGTGAGCAGCATGCATCAGCAGTGTGAGACATCATATTTAGAATGCCATTTAGAACATTGTCACCTGTTTTCTGGTAAATTAGCACAGCCATTTGTACATCCAAATAGATGTTCTCAGCCAAGTTAAACAACTTTGTAGCTGGTTACTACAACAAGAGATGGCTGCCCAGTGGTTGCTTTTCAGAGCACTATCTGGGATGATCTAGGAGATAATCTGAATACTGCACGGCCCTGGTTTTAGGTATACCCTTCTCCTTTCCCTAATCATAATGGTTATATTCTGCTAAGATTTGTAAAAAAAAGGATTGGTTACGTCATTTCTGAGGTACAAGTATTGTCAAGCCCCAAAACAGTCTTGAATGGTGGCTGCCTTTCTTTCTGGACTTAAGCCTCAATGCTTTATTTTCTGGCTGAAGCAGACTAAAGCTGAGAATTTATAGCAGTTTTATTAATTTCATTGAGGTTGGTTATTAAGAACTGATGTCTTAGTATAACTTACTCATAAATGCTCTATTTGGAGCCAGGGCATATTGCTAGGCCCTTTATCCTTTACAGTGTCTAGCATGTTGCAAAGCAGTTGGTTGCTGTGTGTCATGACTTTAGATGACACTTCAGATAAACTTAGAAATCACTTTTGAATATCCACATGCTGATAAGAATACAAGTGTGGTTTATTTCCTACTATATTACCCTTACCAACTTTGAGATTAGCTACTGGTTGCAACAGTGTTCTGGAGAAGCCTTTCAAAACTGGCATGGAAGGAGTGCTGTCTTTATGGTTCTTAAGACTAAATATTAGTCAAGGAGCTTGGAGTGCTTTCACTGGTCTTTGGTGAGCACCTGGCTTTCTTTGAGTCCAAAGTTTCGTTGCTGCTCCTCTGTATTTATATTCCCATGCATTATTGCACATATCAGAATACTGAACTTCAGCTCCAAAGTTTGATATTGATGCCATCTTTTCTCATTCCTTCTGCTTCTCTTGTGTCGCTCTTTATGCATTGTTTTGTACACAAGACTTTACATGTAATCCTTTTTAATTTCTCCAAGACTTTTGGGTTTTTAATAACATGACCGGAATGGACTCCATTCCTAAGTCAAAGTATGACTAAAGTTTATTAAATTAATATTGTTTTAATCTTTGATGTTAGCCAGAAGTGTTCTTTGCAGCACCCGCAATGTGCCCAAAACTGACTCCTGCAATTCAAATGTATATATTTATGTATGACTGTAAAAAAAATTTTTTGTAAGACACATTTTTCCTACTATTGTTGGAACTGTCTGGGTATCCTTCTTGCACATTACCCTTGTTTCTACTTGCAAATCGTGGTATTTTATGACTTTGTGTCTCTCTGTACGTAAGACATTGTAGTCACTGGGTGTAGAAATTTCAATGATTGATTTTGTCTTCTTTTCATGGAGTACTATATCTAGTTTTCTCACATCTATTTTTTTTTTTTGAATTGTTGGTAATGGGTGATCCCATGTGATGTAGACTTCATCATTTTCTGTGATGCTTTGTGGCTCATGTTTCCAATGCTTCTCGGCTACTTCTATGTAATGTTTGCACAATCCCCAGTGCAACAGTCTTCCCACATTACTTCTTCTGCTGTTAGTATATTGCAAGCTGCAACAAGATGTGACTTTTTCCAGTTGTGTTTTACAAAACCTACATTTGTCTGTTTCTTCCACATGTTCAATGGACTTCTTAAACCAGCGTGTACTTAGTCCAACATCTTGGGCCACTAATATTAACCTTTCGTCTCTTGGCTTAGATTTACCTTTCCTTAACCATTCTTGCATTCAGTCCTGATCAACATGAGGTTTTCCAAGAGTTTTCTGTATTTGCAACTCTATTTATGCAGTTTCCACATTTCTTGCCTTCTCATCTGATCCTTCACATTATATGCTTTCTTTTGTTTTTTTGACACATTCAGTTGCTGCCTGATTTTTATCTACTTCTGGTTTGATTTCAATTCCTACTTGACACCAATATGCTTCTGCTGAACTAACCAGGGAAGTCATTTTATACTTGTTCTCCTCATGTTTTAATCTTGAAGTCAGCAGATATGTATGCAGTCCTACAATTGCAGATCTATACATGTAATCCATTTCAAGGAGGCCCATAGCTCCCTCAGAATGGGGAATATGTAGTATTGGTATACACTGATTTTTATAAATCATTTGGTGAGCATGAAGCATTCTTCTTTTATTCCTGTCCAACAGATCCAACACCTTTTGGGGCCAGTCCATCACTCCAAAACTGTAAGTTAGGACAGGAAGAGCAAATTGGTTTATAACTTGGACTTTATCAGATGTCAGCACTCTTTCCAGTATTAATTTTAGCCTCCTAAAATGTTCCTTACTAAGTTTTATTCTCATTTGTTCATGTTTGATCCTTCATCAGTTCCCAAATATTTATGCACTCTCTCTTGCTCGAGTTCTTTTATATGACATTCCTGTCCCAGGCTGCTGATTTCTTGGTGCTGCAGCTTTCCTGCTTTAAAGGTCGCTTTTGCACATTTATCAAGATCAAATGACATTCTTATATCATCTGAAAAAGTTTTGACTACTTGCAGTTGTGCTTTCAGTTTCTCATCTGATGGACTATGCCGTTTTACATCATCCACAATCCATAATCTCAGTTTCTGTTTCTTTAACTTCTGCATTACTAATCCTCTTTGTTTTCTTATTTTTCGTATTGTAAAATTTTCCGTATCCAGATGCCTTTGCCTGTATTTCTCTTCAAATGTCTTTGGTGCTGATCTTTTTGTATTGATTAGTTTTGCTTTCTCGTTTACATAAATATTGTACTATATTAAATCTCTTTCCCATGTCAATATTTCTTCAGATGTCTCCTGCTCTTCCTGTTTTTCCTCACTTAGGGGACTTGCCATTCATCATGCTGTGATATAACCTGTGTAAGACTTTCTACAGTAAATCCTTCACTTTGCAGATATTCCACAATCTCAGCTTCTATATTTTTTAACTTCTTATTCTTTTTTATCTTCTATTCTACATTCCCTCTTTGTGGTCTTATTTTTTGTATTGTGAAATTTTCTATATCTGGATGCCTTTGCCTGTATTTCTCTTCAAATATCTTTGGGGCTGCTTTTTTTTTTTGTATTGAGTTGGCTTCCCCTTTACATAAATATTGCACCATATCAGATCTCCGTTTTTTTCCCCATGTCCAGATTTTCTTTTTCATACCTTTCAAAAATCTGTAGATTTTGTTCTTTGTTTTCACACTTCCTCAGTCGCTTCTTTTTCCAACCTGCCCATGGTTTCATGGTCTATGTAATGTTTTTTTATAAATCTGTTGTATTAATGAACACAGTTTTTTATTTGAAGCTTCTCACAGTTTTTCTTGTGCAAGTATTTTTCTTTTCTCTAATGTCTCTTAATCATTTTGTATATATTGTGTCTGGAAATTCTGAGCTTCTTGCATAATAATAATACATAATTTCTTTCTTATACTCAGTAGTCCACCCTGTCATCTTTATGGCTCTTCTTTGGCCTATCAGTTTTTGTGGACAGCTATTTCCTTCTGCAACAGGGGACCATCCTCCTCCTGGGCTTGGCCTAGTCCCATTGTAGGAATGTTTCTGCATCTTGAGGGACTCTACAACATAATTTTTTCCAGTCCTGGTGCAAGTGCACCTACCAGGATTGGGCATTTTTTTATCCTGGGTCTTGTGTACCTGGCTATCTTTTTTTATTTTTTAACCTACTTCTGTCCATGATATATGCTATATAAAATACAGTGTAGTTATCAGTGTCATCTTGGTGAGATTTTGTGAAAGAGGGTTCACCTCGTGAAGGTACTCACCAAGACTCTAGGATGAATTCAATTGCAGCAGTACTTATCTCCTTTGTTTACTGATTTTTCATCTCTTCATTTGGACCCTCTCTTCATTCATGATAAAGCAGACAGAGACCAATCTTTGTTCTGAAATCTGTAGTTAACCCATTAATAACCATTCCTGCTACTGATTGAGCTTTACCTTTGAGAATCCCGTAGGTGAACCACTGCGTAATCTAAACTCCAATACAGGATACTGTCCTATTTAACTTGCTTAATCTTGTGTACATTTATTTAGTTTGTCATCTCCTGGTACTCTTCACGTTTGTCTTGTCGTGCCATAGGCAGATTCATCAGTGGTACCACCAGTGTAAAGCACTTGTTAATGCAGCTAGTACGAGGAAATTGTGTCCCTTCCCCCATTGATTAATATAACTGACTGCCCAAATTGCTTGTTCTAGTTATACTGTTATGCAGATAAATACATGCCTGATACCAGGTAATGCCTTTGTTTTCCCATTTTAATAATCTGGTGAGTTAGTGACCTAAGTGACAAAGTGAGCAGTGTTTTTTTTGTTTTAAATGGAGCAGAGAATGCATTGGCAAAGGGAAACTTCTGTTGTTTGCCCTCTGCACCTAATGTAGCCTCATTAGATACTAGATGTGACTAGATGACTCTAGATCAATTGCATCCTGCTGTCAGTGTTCACGGATCACACACATCCATATTTTATAGTTCCTTGGGTACTTGATTAATGCATTCTGTCTGAGCCTAAGGTGGTCCTAATCAGTTTCCTAATCTGATTTGTCCCATTTGCTGCTATAAATGTAATCTGTGGGCTAACAACTGATCATAGCACCTGATCACGGTAGGTAACTGTGCAGACTTTTAATGAGCCGTTAGAAGCTGCTAGCTGAGTTTTCAGAGTACCATAGTTAGCAACCTTTAACAAAAACAAGTACTTAAAAATAATAAAAGGAAGGTTAGTTTTTACATATCAGATATTGTTAATTGTAGACTGTGCATGCCCATCTTAATTCATTTTCATTTGTTGTATTCCATTTAATCTCTAATTTGCAGAGAACTGTTCCTACTCCTTGGCAAATGAGAAAAAATGATGTAAAAGCAAAAAGGTCTCCGATGAATGAAGGTGGCCACTGTAGAACATAAGAAAACGTTTTTGTCTCTGTCTTTGTTCATACCTTTGTTTCATATTTCTGATGAGCACTGATATTCTGTTTACTTTTTCCTCTTTTAGGTCAGAAAACAGAATGTTCAGTTGCCAGGTAGGTGCAGACAAGACAATGAGGTATGTGGGAAGATTGTTACTGTTATTAATTTTTAGTTTGTTTTTGATTTATCTATATTAAACATGTGACATTTATTTACAGAACTATTCTAAAAGTGCAAAGTAACGACTTGCTGACTTGCTCTTTGTTGTACAGTAGACAGGTGGAGGCTGTCTGAATGAACCCTGGTAGTAATATGACCGGTGTTCCACGTAAATTTGCAGCTATATTACCCTGTTATCTCTCTAGTAAATTGCAGGTAATATTTATTTACATTCAGCTTTAATAATTCTACTCTATGATCTGAAGTGGAGTAATATGCTTGTACATCAGATTTTCAGCCTTCCTGGAAGTATCAGGAGTCAGCCTGAGGTTAACAGTAACCCCTAATTTTTCCAGTTAGTAGTATCGCAGCTTCGTGATCGATCACATTTATTTTACTGGCATATTTTTTGCACTTAGTTTCTTGCTATGTTGCATTCTCTAGTGTAGTAAATCTAATACATTATTTATATTCAGTATGCTGTTAGAACACGTATTTTGTCAAAATTTGAATGCTTCAGTTCTGTTGCTTTTATAATTTACCTTTCTTTTTCTTGGTGGGAAAGAGTGCACTGCTTTTTTCAGCATTTCCTTCTGTTTGTACTATTGTTTTCTCTGTAAGGATTTAACTACCAGTTGCCTACCTGGATATCTCTCTGCTTATCCTAGCCCCAGCAGTAGTGATCCCTTGGAAGAGAAATTATGCTTCTCCTGTGATCTGCTTGCATTAATGGCCTTCTGACTGGAGTCATAAAGGCTACAGTGTGTGGAATTGTTCTAGCTTTTGTTATTTAGGGAGGGGTGATAGAGGGAGTACATCTTCATGTAGCTAGTACTTTTAACATCCCATTCGTAAGTAAAACAAATGGTGGCACATGTGGAACACATCTCCTCGCTGCACAGCAGAGCATGTCAGACACTCTGGTTTTGACACACGATTCTAACATCATGCTTCATGCCATCGTAACCAGTCATAATGTAAGGTACTCTATTAAGGGTTATGTCCACCGTTTGTCATTTGTATGCCAAAAATACTCGGGCCTTTCTTGTAAGATCTGTCAATTGGTTATTCAGTCTTGTTCTTAAGACCATCAGTATAGGAGGCAAGATTAGTGATGTGTTGTTCAGAAAATACTGTAAGACAGTTATTCTTATACAAACAGTGTGCATGTGTGCACTCGCGTGTGTGCTCGTATGTATAGGCAAACTGAACCTTTAACACATTTATAAAAACAAGCACTCAATTGATTAACATACAAAAACAGTTTGCATCCTTAATCCAATACTAAGTACCATGGACGTGCCGCTGTCAGAAGTATGCAGAAAATTTGGCTCCCTATTACCCTGTCACATATGCAGGTTGTCAAATACGTCTTTGTTGAACTACAAAGCGCAAAAAGCCAAAATAGCGAAGCGGCTTTTCAACTAATTCTTTCCCTGGGAAAGAATTCACTTGGCTGCTTTCGCTACTTTGCCATTTTTGGCACTGTAATGCGATGTCGGAGTTGGTATATTTATGTAGGGGGGGTGTGGGGGGCACAGCCCCCCGCATTATGAAAAGTTTTACAGTTTGTTTTTTTTTTGTTTTGGAACAGTGAATTTTTTTCCCTTGGGGAAAAAATCGCTGTTCTGAGGTTTCGCCGTTGTAAGCTTTCGCTTACATGGGGTCGATTGTGTCGTTCGCTCTCCTGAGTGTGCGATATAATGTAGACCCAAAAATTTCATATATTAAATTCTATGCCGACAACACCTTGCCACATGCAGCACTTTATTTACAGTACTTCTGACAAACTGTTCATAAATAAAAAAAAACTGAAGATGCAGATGTGGAATTTTGTTGATTTCTCCTGCAAATAGGGTGATATATTTCATGCAACAAAAAAGAAATATTGTAAAATTATCAAAGAAAAACGTATACTGGTTAAAATGGGTATATTACATTGAGCTGGCACCTTGAGTTATATGAACTCTTAAAAGGTTATAATTCAAATAACCAAGAAGGGCTATATATACAGCGCAAAGTTAGTACTTGCGCAGTTGTTACAAAACAATTTAGAAAACAAATCAGTCAGCTGAAATCAATTTTTAAAGGAACACCTTCCGTGATAATTCTGTGTTAAGCCCCAAAGGTTGTAAAGTTCTAAACTGGAGGATATGCATAACCCCAATTTATCCAGCCTTGACACAAACTATTTTTCTATATAACCAGATTTAAAACTGATTTGTCTCATGACAAAGTACATAAGCATGGAGTTGCTCCTTCCATGCGGTTTCCATAAATGGTCCAATAACAGGCTTAGAAACTAGTGAATTCCCATTGGTTGCACAATATTCCAAAGTGGTTTATTAATGTACAGGGTAAGCCTGGATAAAAACAAGATTGCTAACTTATGTCAGTGAATCCTTTAGGCATCATTGCATGTATATCTTT